>NW_028230445.1:1215521-1366138 GCF_043228905.1 Azolla caroliniana
CGGTATGTATACTGTTCTATGTTGATGATCTAGTCATCACCAGAACGGGTGTTCCAGAAATCAACCACGTCAAGTCCTAGTTGTCGGACGCATTTGAGATGAAGGATCTGGGGGACCTTCATTATTTTCTAGGGATCGAGGTGATCTGAACCCCGGACGGCATATTGCTCTCACAACGACATTATGTCTTAAATATGTTGTACAAGTTCAGCATGACAGAATGTCGACCTATCTCCACACCCTTGGACCGGAACCAAACGCTTCGTCCCAACTCCGGACTAGCCTACAATGAGCAACGGTTCCGACAAATTGTCAGAAGCCTTATTTACTTGACTATCATGCGACCGGACATCAGCTATCCGGTCGGAATGATAAGCTGCTTCATGCAGCAGCCGACCGTGGAGCACCTTCAGTGCGCGCAATAGATATTGCGGTATGTCAACGACACGAAGGACCGGGGACTATTATATTGGCGCGGTATGCCCAAAGAGTTGTTCGGTTACACAAATGCCGACTGGGCTGACGATGCATCAGATCGCCGATCAACCTCTGGTTACATTTTTTCCCTAGGAAGAGTGGTTGTTGCGTGGCACAGCAAAAAGCAGGCAATAGTTGCTCTGTCGAGCACTGAGGTATAGTATCGTGGCGCTACCCTTGCCACTTGTGAAGCCATTTGGCTTCGGCGACTACTGCAAGACCTGTTAGAAATTGACGCTTTCAAAACCTTCACCTCTCGGCCACAACCGAGGAAACACGAATCAATGCAGCAGTAAATCGAAAACACAGAGAGAGACTCGAATGCACAGGGTTTAGCGTGGAAAACCCTAGACGGGAAAAAACCACGGGAGTGCAAGACTCCAACTATCACTATACGCAGGGAATGTACAATGGCGAGCTGCAAGGCGATGACCTTGAGCTCACTGTCCTCGCCACAGGCGGCGGTATTACACAGAGGCGTCGACCTCTTCCTTTCTCTCTCTCTCACTCTCTCTCTCGGCTGCTCTCACTTCACTCCCTCTAAGTGGAAAACAGAAAAATGAGCAACAACTACAAAACTGTTTGCCCTAAGTCATATTTATACACATATGACTTTCGGGCTATTTACAAATATAGCCTCGAGGGCCCTTGGCAAACATATTAACAAATATGTCCCCGCATCCGGATCTCTCTCCGGGTACATTCGTCATCCGGCTCCGTAGCCGGGGTCTTCATCATCCGGATCCGAAACCGGGTCTTCATCATCCGGTTCCGATACCGGGTACTCCTCATTCGGGTCTTCATTCCCGATTCCCGGACATCTGACCATCCCATCCGGAGGGACCGGAATCCCAACAAACTCCCCCTTCACTTCGGCATGGGATGTCTTTCCAGTCCGACCCTCTTCCGGCACGCTTCCAGCTTGTCGGGTGTGAGCACTTTGGTCAGCATATCTGACCCGTTCTCGTCCGTGTGGATCTTCGTCAGCACGAACTCCTGGTCTTCTATCCTTTCCCGGATCCAGTGATATCTTCGCTGGATGTGCTTCATCCGGGAGTGATAGGCCGCGTTCTTCGCAAGGTGGATGGCACTCTGACTGTCGCAGTAGAGTCGGTACTCCTCCTGCCGGATACCGAGCTCTCTAATGAAGTCCTTCATCCATATTATTTCCTTGCCGGCTTCAACAGCCGCCATGTACTCCGCCTCCGTGGTTGACAACGCAACCGTCTTCTGCAGCCTCGACTGCCACGAAACAGCTCCCCCTGCATACGTCATCACATACCCTGATGTGGACCGGCTGGTATCTGCATCAGCCGACATATCCGAATCGGTAAAGCCGTCGAGTTCGGGCTTACCGGAGCCGAATCGGAGGCACACGTTTGCCGTGCCCTTCAGGTATCAGAGTATCCACTTGGCCGCGTTCCAGTGCTCTTTGCCGGGATTGCTCATGTACCGGCTCACCACTCCGACTGCATATCCTATGTCCGGTCTTGTACACACCATTGCGTACATCAAGCTTCCGACGGCAGAGGCATATGGTACTTTCATCATGTCCTCCTTCTCAGCCTTTGTCTTGGGGCTTTGCTTGCTGGACAACTTGCAGTTTGCCGGGAGGGTTGACCCGACCGGTCTTGCTTCCGACATGTTGAACCGGTGAAGCACCTTTGTCACGTACTTCTCCTGTGACAGCCACAACTGCTTCTTCTTCCGGTCCCGGATGATGTGCATCCCTAGTATTTGCCTCGCCGGACCCAGGTCCTTCATTGAGAAGGTTCAGTGAAGCGCTTTCTTTAGCATCCGTATCTTGACCTGGTCCCGTCCGACGATCAACATGTCGTCCACGTACAGGAGGAGTATTAGAAAGTCTCCTCCTTCGAACTTCTTCACAAACACGCAGTGATCGGACTGCGTTTTGTGGTACCCTTCGTCGGTCATGAAAGAGTCGAACTTCCGGTACCATTGCCGGGGAGCCTGCTTCAGTCCGTAAAGGCTCTTCTTCAACCGGCATACCAGGTGCTCCTTCCCTTTCTTCTCGAATCCTTCCGGTTGCTGCATGTAGATCTCTTCTTCGAGGTCACCGTGAAGGAATGCCGTCTTCACGTCCATCTGTTCTACCTCGAGGTCCATGCTTGCCGCTATGCTCAGCACCGTCCGGATGGAGGTCATCTTCAATACCGGGGCAAATATCTCGTCGAAGTCGACGCCCTTCTTCTGCTGGAACCCCTTCACCACGATCCTGGCTTTGTATCTCGGGGGGTTTCCGGCATCTTCCGGTTTCAGCTTGAACACCCACTTGTTTCGAAGTGCCCGCTTTCCTTTGGGCAACTCCACAAGTTCATATGTGTGGTTCTCATGCAGGGAATCCATCTCCTCCTGCATGGCACTTAACCACCTGCGGCTATGGGTGTCAAGCTTTGCTTCTTCAAAACTCTCCGGCTCCCCCTCGTCGGTTAGCAGCACGTGCTCTGGTTCCGGAAATCTCCGGGGGGGCCTTCTCTCTCTTAGAGGATATCTCCGTTCCGGAGCTTCGGTAACCGGCTCCTCCGTTTCCTCTTCATCCGAATCCATTTCGGGATCGGGGCCGGTTCCGTTATCAGTTTCATCTTCCTCGGCCGGTTCTGTTTCTTCACCGTCTTCGGCCGGATCCTCGAGTGCTAACCGGTCCCTTGCCGGTCGGGACTGCTCCTCGTAGAGTTGATCCTCACCGGTCGACTTGGAGCTCTCCATCTTCTTCTCCGACTCCCAGTCGGCGAGTGTCTTGTCCTCCATGAAGATGATATCACGACTCCGGAATATCTTTTTGTCGACTGGGTCCCATACTCGGTAGCCGAACTCGTCATCGCCGTAACCGAGGAATATGCATGGCCGGGTCTTTGGATCTAGCTTTCCTCTCCGGTCCTTTGTCACATGCACATATGCGAGACACCCGAACACCTTCAGATGCCGGTAGGATACTTCCCTACCGGTCCACACTCTCTGCGGCGTGTCTCCGTCCAAAGGTACTGAGGGTGATCTGTTTATCATGTATGTCGCCGTCGACATTGCCTCAGCCCAAAACCCCTTGGGTAATTTCGCATGCGCCAGCATACTCCGAACCCTCTCCATTATGGTCCGGTTCATCCTCTCGGCCAGCCCGTTCAGTTTCGGCGTCTTCGGCACAGTAAACTCGAGCCGGATTCCCTTCGAGCGACAGTACTCCTCGAACTGCCCCCGGTATTCCCCTCCGTTATCCGCTCGTATCGCTTTCAGCTTCTTGCCGGATTCCCTTTCCACTCTCGCGTGGAGTTCTTTGAAGACGCACAACACTTGGTCCTTTGTCTTCAACGGTGCCGTCCACAGCTTCCGGCTGTGGTCATCAATGAATGTCACGAAGTACTGGGCTCCGCCATGTGACTTCGTTTCTACTTGACACACGTCAGTGTGCACCAACTCCAATGGTGCGCTACGTCTCGTCGGTGGCCTTGAGTGGAAGGAGGTTCGGTTCTGCTTACCGGCCAGGCAATCGGTGCACTTCTCCAGGTGCACATGCTTCACTGGAATAAGGTTGTCTTCTGCAAGCCTCTTCCTCCCCTTCTCACTCATGTGGCACAGTCTCTTGTGCCACAGCTCACCGGCAGTGTCGGCTGCCACGTTCAACTCCTCCGGACACAACCAGGCATTCATAAGGTATAGTGTGTTGACTTTCCGGGCCCGAGCCACTATCAGGCTCCCCTTGCTGAACTTCATTACGCAGTTCCGGATGCTACCTGTGTAGCCTTCATCGTCTAGCCTCCCGGCCGAAATCAGGATCAATCGAACCTCCGGAACGTGTCGGACATCCTTCAGCAACATTTTGCATCCGGTCGAGGTTGTCAACCACACGTCTCCTATGCCGGCAATCCGGCACGTACCTTCATTTCCCATCCGAACACAGCCATGCTCACCGGCTGTGTAGGATGAGAAGTATCTTCTTTCCGGGGTCAGGTGGAACGACGCTCCGGAATCGACCACCCAGGTAGTCTCATCGCCGGCAATGTTTAGTTCACCTTCTTCGGTGATGAGCATGATCTCCTCTTCACTTGCCGCGAGTGCCGTCGTTCCTTTCCGGTCCTGCCCTCGCCGATCCGAACCATTCCGGTCCGTGGCTCCCCGGTAAGCTCCGTTCCGTTCCGAAGACTTCTTCGAATCGGTGTCGTCGGCTCCGTTGTCTTTTCGGTAATGCCGACAATTCTTTCGGAAGTGCCCCGGCTTCCCACAGTGGAAGCATGTGGGCCTTCCTCTTGACTGCGACCGGGTCCCCGACTTCTCCCGTCTTTGCGGACTCCGGTTCCGTTGTCTTCCCCGATCCGATTCGGTAAGCAGCATCTTCGGATCGGAGGCCGGTTCTTTATCTCTCCGACGCGCTTCTTCGTTCAAAATGCTTGTCTTTACCGTTTGTAGGGACAAGTTATCTTCGGTGCAGGAGGTGCTGAGAGTCACCACCAAGTTCTCCCAGCTTTCCGGCAATGTACACATCAGCATGATGGCTTGCATTGCATCCTCCAACGGGAACTTGATCGCCGCAAGCTGGTTCACGAATCCCATGAACGTGCTTACGTGTTCCACCATACTCTCGCCGTCCCGGTACTTGAGGTTCACTATCTTCCTCATCAGGGAGGTCTGGTTCAACGCATTCTTCCTCTCGTAGAGGCCCGACAGCTTCTGCCACATCTCATATGCGTTGGTGTCGTTCGCCACATGTTGTAGAACGCTCACGTCGACATATTGCCGAATGGTTGCAACGGCTTTCCGGTTCAGAAGCCTCCATTCCGTCTCAAGTACCCCCTTGGGTATTTCCGACCTGTCGATCGGTTCATACAGGTCCCGAACAATGAGCAGATCCTCCATCTTTATCTTCCAGTCGGCGTAGTTCTGCGCATTCAGCACCATCATCCCCGGCTGCCCGCTGCTGCTGCCTTCCATTTTCTGCACTGTAGTCACTCTGATACCAGATTGTTAGAAATTGACGCTTTCAAAACCTTCACCTCTCGGCCACAACCGAGGAAACACGAATCAATGCAGCAGTAAATCGAAAACACAGAGAGAGACTCGAATGCACAGGGTTTAGCGTGGAAAACCCTAGACGGGAAAAAACCACGGGAGTGCAAGACTCCAACTATCACTATACGCAGGGAATGTACAATGGCGAGCTGCAAGGCGACGACCTTGAGCTCGCTGTCCTCGCCACAGGCGGCGGTATTACACAGAGGCGTCGACCTCTTCCTTTCTCTCTCTCTCACTCTCTCTCTTGGCTGCTCTCACTTCGCTCCCTCTAAGTGGAAAACAGAAAAATGAGCAACAACTACAAAACTGTTTGCCCTAAGTCATATTTATACACATATGACTTTCGGGCTATTTACAAATATAGCCTCGAGGGCCCTTGGCAAACATATTCACAAATATGTCCCCGCATCCGGATCTCTCTCCGGGTACATTCATCATCCGGCTCCGTAGCCGGGGTCTTCATCATCCGGATCCGAAACCGGGTCTTCATCATCCGGTTCCGATACCGGGTACTCCTCATTCGGGTCTTCATTCCCGATTCCCGGACATCTGACCATCCCATCCGGAGGGACCGTAATCCCAACAAGACCTACGTATCGAGGTACCGACCCTGATTCTGGTCTACTACGCCAACATCAGCAGCATGCAACTCGCCAAGAACCCTGTATTCCATGCTCGCACAAAGCACATAGAAGTGCACTATCACTTTGTGCTTGAGCGTGTCCTGAACGGTGAGGTCGAACTTCGGTATGTTCACACAGATCAGCAAGTTGCCGACATCTTCATTGAACCGCTCGAATAGGACAAGTTGCAGCACTTCACCGAAATGCTTGGTGTTCAGCATCTCGACATGCCACACTTGAGTGGGAGAACGGGCAAAGACACCGGAATGGGCAAAGGCAAAGAGACTGTCGATTGCGCCGGTGAGGGAAGAACCAACGAAGGGAGAGTCAAGAAGAAGAAAGGAGCCGACTTGACAAGGGAAGTTGACACGTTCGAACAAGTCGGAACAAGCGGCAGCAGCGGTAGAGTCAAGAAGGACAAAGCCAACCGAAGGAAGAAGGCCAAGACCCGGACATGGTCCGATGTGGTGAAGTGCTTGGAACCAGAAGACAAATCGGGTGCAACCGATTCGGACAAGAGCTAGAACGAATCGGAGACAGTTGATTCGGTTCAACAGACAGATTTGGAAAAACCAGATAATTTCAAGGCCATGCAGACACGGATGCAGCGGAAGTCGATGCCATCGCGGAGGAACCGACGGATCGGCAAGCGCCGGAGTCATAGCAGCGAAGGAGCTGAGAGGGGCCTATAGAGCAAACATACCGACTGAGAAGGTCGAAGCGCGCAAAAAAAGAGGGGTCGGGGAAACAGAACCGGACCGGACAAGGAGCGCGAGCAAGGTGGAACGACGCCAGGAGAAGTCGGTTGGAAGAATCGACTGCCATAAAAGTTGACACTAGGATCCAATCTCAAGTTGAGCTTGAGGGGGAGTGTTGAGCGGCAAGCTCAACTAGAGCCGGATCGGTAAGCCGGTGAGCAACCGAGCCGGCAAACAACAGAGACAGTGAGCTGGGGAGCCGGTTAGCCGGATCCAATTGGTAACCGGAAGCCTAGTATTAGTTTAGACTACTAGGCAATTATAGTCTCGTAGTAAGTGTCAGATGCTCATGTGAGCATTGAAGTACGCAATACTTCTGTTAGTCCCACGAGGACTTGTATAAATAGTGGTACTGAGCATAGTAGTATGGACAGAGTGATTATATTGTTTTGAATATAACTTTTACGTTCTGCTCTCTCTGTCTCTCCCGTGTACTCTGTGTATTCTCTACTTTCTCTGTTTTCTAACACTTCCACAAGTAATTGTTCACAGTGATGACTTCTGTATCGATGTCTTTGACGACATTTTCCGCATCTCCATGCGGCGGCGCTTCGACTATCCTCAAGAATCCCTCTAGACCGTGTTGCTTCAGCCATTTCTTAGCCGCTTCTGAGAGTACCATGCATTCCATGTCGTCGTCGGAGTTGATAGGTTGTGGTAAGATTGTTGTGCCTGTGTGTTCTACGTGCTCTCGCCTGATCACTCGTAATCGCCTGTGTGTGCTGAGATCTCTGTGTTCGCGAAATGAAAGGGAATCTGTGGGGCGAAGGTTTTCTTTCTCCATGCGTGGAGCCTTTTCTAGATTCCCGCACATGCACGTCCTGTACTAATATAGCAGTCGGCTGACATGTGGTGCGTTTAATTAGCCACCCACCACACCTTTCCAATGTGCCTGTTTGTTCCTCGCCTCTGCATGATGAGTTTTCTTTTTCTTTTTTGACTTTTTTTTCAAATTGAGTTTTAGTTAACCAGAAGCACTGGGTCCGTATCCTGGTTTTTTCCCATATTCACATTTCCCGGCAACCTGTTTGTCGTTATCTGGTAACGCCGACTCTGCCCGACTTTTGGGTACTTTTTTCCTACTTCCTACTGTTGTATCAGCCTCCGTCTGCTCGAAGGGATTATGTGGCATAGGTCCACAATATGGTTTGAGTCGGAACCCATTGACCCATTTGCCCATTATCTCATCGGTGAGCGTTCCGAGCTGGTATGAACCGTTGAATTCCCGCATTCTCCAATACGGTCCGGTTCACCAGAACCTTAGCTTTCCCAACATCTGACCTATCTGGGTTTGGAACACCAGTACCGGCTTGCCAATCCCAAACATCTTCTCATTGCCCTTCCGGTGGCGATCGACAAACGCCTTCCTTCATCGTTGCTCCAGTTCCAACTGCATGAGACTTGCTATCCGATGCTCCTCGAGTTCGCATAATGCGGCTAACCCGATTTTTTCACTTAGTCGTTCTCTAACCTATATCCGCAAACTCAGAACCTGAAATTCGATCGGCATTACTGCTTCAAGCCCAAATGCTAACCGGAATGGTGTTGACCAGATACTCGTTTTGTATGTCGTTCGGTATGCCCATAGTGCACTATGCAGCTTGGTGCCCCAATCAGTCCGGTTATCATTGACGATTTTTCGCTGGATGTTTTGGAGCATTTTGTTTGTGGATTCAGCCAGTCCATTGGCCTGTGGATAATAAGGGGTACTATGCTTGTGTACCACGGCATAGAATGTTGTTAAGTTTTTCACTACTTGACCGAGAAAATGTCGGCCTTGGTCGCTTATTAACTCGATCGGGCATCCATACCAGCACCAGATGTACTCATATAAGAACTTTGTCATTGATGTCGTAGTGTTGTCCCGCAAAGCCTTGGCTTCTACCCACTTGGTGCAATAATCGGTGGCGACTATAACATATCTGTTGCCGGTTCTCATTGCGGGAGGTTTAAATGGCCCAACGAAATCCAACCCCCATTTCTGAAATGGTTCTAAGGGTAGCACCGGCTTGTTCTGTTGGTTGGCCTATCCGTTGACATAAATCACAAACTTTTGCGTACCGGACCGAGTCCTTCAGTGTCGTCGGCCACCATAGCCCGTTGTGCCATATCTTTCTTGCTATAGCGTCCCCGACATAGTGCCCTCCGGCAACGCCACAATGTGCTTCTCATAATATTGTGTCCTTTTCGTCGCTTCGCACTGCTCTCCGACATATGCCATCTGCGTCTTTGTGGTACAGGGTGTCCTGTAGTAGACCAAAATGTCGGCTTTGTACTGCTAACCGCTTCCGCTCATCCTGGTTCATCTCGTTTGGTGGGAGTCCCGTGCTTAGGAATTGATGCATGTTGGTTAGCCATTTGTCTTCGTCGACTACCGTGCTATCGACTGCCATTTCTGTTGTTACTTTAAACAACTCGCAATCTAGAAACTCATCCAGGACTCCATCATCGGTCTCGCCGGAGTCTAACCAGCTCAGATAACTAGCAACCACATGCTGTATTCCCGATCGGTGATATATTTCGAACTCAAACTCTTGTAGCAACAATGTCCATCGGGCCAGCTTGCCGGTGAGCGATGCCTTTGAGACCAAATATAATAGCGCTGAGTGGTCGACATGAAATGAAAATTTCCTTCCCAATAAATAGTGCTTGAACTTGGTAACATTGTAAATCATCCCTAAGGCTTCTCTTTTTGTTGTTGAATAATTTCGTTCCGCCTGGGATAGCTTCTGGCTAGCATAATAAACTGGTCGGTACCATTTGGGTTCGGTCAATTGCGTTAGTGCACTGCCGATTGCTATGTTGGACGCATCAACGAACACGTGGAATTCTTGAGCAGTCTGGTGGTTGCACCGCCGGTGCTTGTGATAGCAGTACTTTCAGTGTCCGCTAAGCCTCATCCTCCATATTTGTCCAATGAAACGGCGTCCGATGAACCGCGGCATGCAAGGTGTAGCAAGATCGGCCAAATACCTGAGCATCCGGCTATGCCACCGGATTTGCCCTAGAAACCGACTCAAAGCTTTAGCCGTGGATGGTGCTGGCGCCTCCAAGATTTCTTTGACCTTATCGAGGTCTACCACGATCCCGTCCTTGCTGACAAGATGGCCCAGCAATGCAACGCTTGTTACTCCGAACACACACTTTGCTGGATTCAGGCTTAACCGATAACTCCTGCATTTCTCAAGACATAGCCGGAGGTGTTGGAGATGTTCTCCTTCTCGGCTATACATGGCGAAGTTGTCCAGGAATACCTGCATGAATAAGGTGTAGCAAGATCGGCCAAATACTTGAGCATCCGGCTATGCCACTGGATTTGCCCTAGAAACCAACTCAAAGCTTTGGCTGTGGATGGTGTTGGCGCCTCCAAGATTGCTTTGACCTTATCGAGGTCTACCGCGATCCCGTCCTTGCTGACAAGATGGCCCAGCAATGCACTGCTTGTTACTCCGAACACACACTTTGCTGGATTCAGGCTTAACCGATAACTCTTGCATTTCTCAAGACATAGCCAGAGGTGTTGGAGATGTTCTCCTTCTCAGCTATGCATGGCAAAGTTGTCTAGGAATACCTGCATGAATGACAGGATGAACTCGCCAAATATTTCATTGATTATTCGTTGGAAGGTCACCGGCGCAGTCTTGAGCCCGAACATCATTACCACTGCGACGAAAACTCCCCATTCGGTGAAGAACGTCATCTTGTCTTGGTCGTCGGGGTGCATCCTTATTTGATTGTAGCCACTGAAACTTTCATGACCGGCTACTGCGTCCAGGACTCCATCTGTAAATGGAAGTGGAAATGCATCGGTCACTATTGCCACATTGAGTTTCCGGTAGTCGACACACACCCGGATCTTACCATTCTTTTTCGGCACGACGACTATGGGGCTTAACCATGTAGCTTTCTTCACTGGTCGGATAAAACCAACTCGTAGCAACTTGTCAATTTCCTCTTTCACCTTGGCCGCATAGTTGGGGTTCATTCGGTAACGTCGTTGTGCTACTGGTTTGGCATCCTTACTGAGATGTATCTGGTGTTGGTACAACTGAGGATCTAGCCCCTGCATGTCTTCATATGACCAGGCGAATATGTCCCAGAATTCCTTTAATAAAGTGATCATCGTTGTCTTGTTGTCCAGTGACATTTCCTTAGCAATATGAACCAGTCTTGTGTCGTCCCCGGTTCCTAAGTTCACTTCCTCTAACTGGGATGCTTTCACACGTTGGGATACCGCCATCTCCCTCTCCAGGGCTTCCTGTGCTTGCCTTAATTCTCTGATAGCTTCCCAGTCTGGTTCCTCGCCGGCATCATCCGATTGTGTTATATATGGTGACACCGCTTCTGCCACATCGATTTCAAATAGGGGTACAATTTTTGAGTTTTCTTCTAAGTATTGGTCGATCTCTTCGTCCGCAAGCCCCTCAATCATGTTTACACCTTCTGCATATAGCAGTGTCAACTCCTTCCCGGTACTTGCTCGAGGGTGGGTAGGTACCCTTACTTTAGTCTTTCCTCGCCAGAAGGTAATCATGTTTTTCCGCCAGTTATGTTTGATATGCGCCGTTTTTAGCCATGGGCGGCCCAGAAACAACGGGTAAGCCCCTTGCGCATTGAGCTGGAGAACCACCACCGAAATGCGGAATGCGTGTCCTCCGATAGTTACGTCTAGATCCCGTATCAAAACAGTAGGTCTTACCGAACTGGTATTCGCCATCTGGAGCCAAAACGGGCAAGGCTCCCATTCCTGAATTCCTAGGGTATTACAAGTCCGTAGACTGATCACGTTCATGCCCGATCCTCCGTCCACAATCGTCCCTGGTAGTTCTTGTCCTTTGACGATGGCGGTGATTGTCGGACTGTTCGTGTCCACACCCTTCTTCTGGATTTGAGAAGAACGCAGGAGCCGGCAACGGAATTGATGTGGCCATTCCTGATTTCAGCCCTTTCCGGGTGTTGCTGGATTCGGCGTTCGCTCCGGTACCCGGTTGAGGTTCTATTGGTGGTCGGTTGGGTGCTTGGCCTTGGTCTAGTTGGGTACTTGGCGTGCCCCTGTCCGGCTGCCAGTAGCGGTCCTCCTTTCTAGCGTTCCATTTTTATCGAAGCATTTTTTGTTCCGGTAACCCTATCGAGGCCGATTTTCATAATTGCCCTGATCCTCCCTCCGTTGGTTGTAACTGGGAGAGTGATCCCGGTTGTATCGCTCATATTGTTGACCGTTGTAATCTCGGTAGCTATCCTGCCGGTCTCGGTCGTGAGCCTCCTTTTTGTCACTGTTCCGGATATCTTGCGCTGGCCGGTACCGCTCATCTCGCAGCCAGCGTTCTTCTTCCTCCTCCTGATTATTCCGAGGTTTGATTTGCCTTACCAGTGCCACTTGCCGGTTCAGCAACTTATATTGGCATTGGTCCATTGTGTGTGCCCTAGAATGGCATAACATGCACTGTGTCCGCATGGTACACTCTATTGCCGAGTGCCCGTCATTGAAATAAGTCGTACATTGTATAGCTTGCCGAAAACGTAGGTCGTCTTCTGTCGGTAATGTATGCTGGAGTGCCCCCATTGTTAGCCATGAGCTTGTTTTCTCCATCTCCCTGACCCTTTCTATGACTTGGTCGATCGTGCTGGTGCGGAAATCAATCATTGCGCACACCGTACGCAGGGGTTCCCGAAGTGATGCTAGGAATATTGCTTTAGCCTCTACTTTCGGTGGTGCCTAATTTAGTTGGCTGTGCATTCGCTGGAACCGGATTACAAATTGTTGAATGGTTTCCGTGTGTTCCTAACGTATGGTGTAGAATAGGCCAACCATCTCTCGTTGATCCACCTCCTTGTTGAAGAACTATAAAAATCTGGTTTTGAAGCCCTCAAACGTCGTGATGGTGTCGGGAGGGTGCGTCAAGCGCCATCGCGTGCCTAGTCCTTCCAAGGTCATGCCGAACTCTGCAATCATCGAGCGTTCTGCTTCGTCGGCGGTCAAGCGTTGCAACACATGGTTTGCTTCCCATGTTTGTAGAAATGCATAGACATGAGCTTCCGCGTCTGGATCATTCCGGTAATTGGGATATTGGAACGACATATCGTCGTCTGGTGTCGGAACACGGGCTGGTGCTATCGAAGGTCTCCCCTCCTCTTCTTTCGGTGTCAGAGGTCTTTCCTCCTCGTCTTTTAGTGTCTCATGTGGCGGTGTTGGAAGTTGATCCACCACTTTCCGGTCTGGGGCTTCCAGTTCCGTTAACTCTGGTTCCGGTGTCGGCAAGGTATCCGACTACTCGTCCTCCGGTCCGTCTAGGGTGTCATGGCTGCTACGGTAATTCGAATGGGCGCTGCATTTGCCGTCCAAATCCGATTCGAAGGCCGAGAATGGTTCCAAATCGCCTCCCCCTATTGCTAGGGCTTGCAGAATGAATTCCGTGTCCCGGAGACTGCTCAAGCTACTTCCTTCGTTCGGTTGGGATCTCTTCTGCCGCTCGCCGGATTACTTTGGAAAATGACCAATCCACACGGATCTCTTTCTGCCGCCTGCTGGAAAGCCTCTCGCTTTCACAATTGTTCGGCAACTCTTCTTGCTCGCTCCGTAACCGGGTCGTTTGTTGGTATAGTCATCCATGCCCGTCGTTGTTCACTGCGTTTGTGCAGGAATCGTGGTCACCAAAAACTCTGTTATCGCTAGGGCCGGACAATGGCCTAACATAGGGTGTCCCTTTGAG
This sequence comes from Azolla caroliniana, assembly GCF_043228905.1. Taxonomy (NCBI): domain Eukaryota; kingdom Viridiplantae; phylum Streptophyta; class Polypodiopsida; order Salviniales; family Salviniaceae; genus Azolla; species Azolla caroliniana. The sequence goes on from NW_028230445.1 coordinate 1,229,112, forward strand.
ACACTTCACCAAAGGGTGTTGTGGTAAGATAAAGTTAGACCGACTATTTATGAAACCCTATTTGGTTACTAAGCGGTTAGATCATTAGTCACAATACACGCGTAGGATAAATTACAGTTAGCACAGAACGGTAATTAACAATGTTTAAGATACAAAAAAACAAGACTCTACTAATTATCCGCCAATGATTACAATCTAACCGGGCCCTTTTATAGGTCTCTGGCTCTAGGTACAAACCGGTGCCAACCGGCACCGGCTACGAACCGTTCTGGATCCGGATCGGCATACCGATTCCGGGTCCGTCCATTCGCTTCTCAAAATCACAATAATTCTATATTATATATATAATCAGCTCCCGGTTATTAATTATCCCCTTCTTCCATTCTGGACTTTCCTTGCTGGCTAGTTAACATCTCTCTCTCTCTCTCTCTCTCTCTCTCTCTCTCTCTCTCTCCCCTTCTCTTGTGCTTCCGTCTTAGTACTAATCTTCATAGTACTTTCCTCCTCTATCTCTAGTACTAATTCCCTCTCCATCTTTAATACTATTCTTGACAGTTTGAACTGAATTTCTCCCTCATCTTCGTATCCTTCCTTCCTCTAATACTATGTCAACTTGTAAACGATTACTTGCAGATGCGTTAGAAAACAGAGAAAGTAGGGAATACACAGAGTACGCGGGAGAGACAGAGAGAGTAGAATGCAAAAGCTATATTCAAAAACGATATAATTACTCTGTACATACAATTATGCTCAGTAGCATTATTTATACAAGTCCTCGTGGGACTAACAGAAGTACCGCGTACTTCAATGCTCACACGAGCATCTGACACTTACTATGAGACTATAATTGCCTAGTAGTCTACACTAACACTAGGCTTCTAGTTATTGATTGGATCCGACTAACCGGCTCCCCAGCTCACCGACTCTGTTGCTTGCTGGCTCGGTTGCTCACAGCTTACCGATCCGTCTTGCTTGCCGGCTCAGGCTTATTCAGCCGATCCGGCTCCAGTTGAGCTTGCCGCTCAACACTCCCCCTCAAGCTCAACTTGAGGTTGGATCCTAGTGTCAGTCTCTATGGCAGTCGGTTCTTCCAACCGACTTCTCCTGGCTTCGCTTCGCCTTGCTCGTTGTCGCGAAGAAAACCGGCCATAGGCGGAATCGAAGAAAAAGGCGCATGAACCAACTCTTACACGGGTGGACGCGAGGATTGATATATTGTACATAATTCGTAATTAGGGCGACTGGTGTAAATACTAGGTAGTGCACATTTATTAGGGGATTTTGTGCGTATCTCTGTCGACAGGGACAGGGAATAAAGCAGTTTGGTTGAGGAAAGGGGGCACCCCTTTTGTGGGGAACTATATAAGGAGGGAGAGGAGGAAGGAACAGGCATCGCGCGCTAGGGAGGACGAAGTGCTGCTGTAGATCTGAGGACCGAGCTCTCTCCTCTCCTCCTCCGGCCGTCAGTCTCTATGGGTCAGGAGCTCGCTGCCTCTGCTTCGTGGACAGCCCGTGTGCTTCCACCAGAGTCTCTCCCCCTTTGTTTTGTTTCTGGGAGTCGAGCGAGTGTTGTCTCTGTGTGTGAGTAGAATCCCCGGGTCGGTTCCATCGCCGCCTTGTCGATTGTAACTGTTAGGGTCACATTCTCTTGTTATTGTAATTTCTTGTTATTGTAATCTCTTGTTATTGAAATCAAGTATTACGTTCTATATCTCTCCTTCTCGCTCCGCGTATCTACAAATCTCTCTTTCTCTCTCTCTCTCTCTCTCTCTCTCTCTCTCTCTCTCTCTCTCTCTCTCTCTCGCTCATCGGTTCAAGACCCCCATGGTCCCGCCCCTTCTACACGCACGCGCATAACAACATGTTGGGAGACAGGTCCCTCCGGATGGGAAGGGAGAAGAACAGTGCCGATGAACAAACTCGGCCGAGGCCGATAGGCCTCGGTCGAAACCGGATGAGGAGTACCCGGCTACGGAGAGCCGGATGGTGCAGGCCCGGTGTGAACCGGATGAGGAGTGCCCGGCTACGGAGAGCCGGATGGTGCAGGCCCGGTGTGAACCGGATGAGGAGTACCCGGCTACGGAGAGCTGGATGATGCAGAACCGGTGTGAACCGGATGAGGAGTGCCCGGCTACGGAGAGCCAGATGGTGCAGGCCCGGTGTGAACCGGATGAGGAGTGCCCGGCTACGGAGAGCCGGATGGTGCAGGCCCAGTGTGAACCGGATGAGGAGTACCCGGCTACGAAGAGCCGGATGGTGCAGAACCGGTGTGAACCAGATGAGGAGTGCCCGGCTACGGAGAGCCGGATGGTGTAGGCCCGATGTGAACCGGATGAGGAGTACCCGGCTACGGAGAGCCGGATGGTGCAGAACCGGTGAGAACCGGAGGAAGAGACATATTCGTAAATATGTTTCTGAGAGACCATCGAGGCTATATTTGTAAATAGCCGAAAAGTCATATTACTATAAATATTACTTAGGGCAAACTTTTAGTTGTGGTTGTCATTTTTTGTTTTGCACGAGATTAGTGTGCGTAACTGTACAGAGAGAGAGAGAGAGAGAAAGAGGTCGTTGCCTCTGTTGTAACCGCCGCCTGTGGCGAAGATTTGTGAGCACGAGGTCGGTGCCTCAGTGAACTCACTATTGTATATTCCTACATAGTGACAGTTTGCAGCCTGTGGGCTGCCGTGGTTTTTTCCCCTAGTTTGGGGTTTTCCACGTAAACCTCCTGTGTATTCTCTCCTTCTTTGTGTCGCGTTTTATTTCCCGTTTTCTGTGTATCATTCTAAGCTTGGTTGAGGCCGAGCGTTGCGCATAAGGAACGTTGGGTTCCCGTCACAACACGACATATTTGGTGAACCCGACGTGAACGGGGCGGCAAAGGAGTTGAAAGATTAGGGGATCGGAGCTAGCAGAGGCAATGGCGGTGGCCGTCGACCGGCTGGTGAGCGCTCATGAGGGGACGGGTACCCTCGATAGAGCCATTGAATCGATCGTCGGCTCTATAGGCCGTTTCGGAGGGAAAGACGCCACAAGTTATTTGGAGGCTTACCAGGCCGAAATGATCATGAGGGATATCCCGGTGGACAGGCAGTTGTCCGGATTCCCTCGGGTGGTGACGCCGGGCATCCACGCGGAGGTGCTCGAGGTGCTGGCCGGATGCCAGACTTGGGAGGAGTTCGAGCTGCAGCTCCTCGAGAAGTACGGGTTTGATGACTCGCTTCGGCTGTCGAGGTGGGACTTCATGGCGTGGGTGGAAAGCCCCGGAAAGGGGAGGAACACGTCGGTGCTCCTCCAAGAGTTCGAAAAACGGTTCGCGCGACTATCAACGCTGGACCAGACGATGCTCGAAACAAGTCGAGTACTATTGTTTGTCAAGTCGGTGGACGCGCTCGACGGGGAAAAGGTGGGTCCCCTATTGGAAATGGACAAAGGGCTCACGGCAGACTGGGCTGTGGTAAAACGGTGTCGCATTATTACGTGCATGCGTGTAGAAGGGCGGGACCGCGGGGGTCTTGGACTAGGGAGTGGAGGAGAAAGATTAGCTCAAGAGGAGAAGAGAACGAATATGATATTATGATAGAAGAAGAAGATGCAATCAAGATACTCAACAAGAAGTTCTATTAAGAAACGAATGATTACAACAAATGGTGGCCGCCATGGCCACACCAAACGACTATATGGAAAACCCTAAAGGAAAACCCAAGAAGGAAAACCCTAACCAAACCCTAACGCTTGACCTACGTGGTATACCTCGCACACTCAAAATAGGCAACCCCCCACAATGGTGCCTTCTCTCTCCTTTTATAGCACAAGGAGGGAAGACCGCTTACAAAAGTGAGACTAAAATATCCCCTTTCATTGAAAGGGGATATTTGCCTTGATTTGGGGGAGGGTGAGATTGATGGCCCCTTAACTCCCCCCTCCACACAAACAACTAGGTACCTATGTACCGCATAGTACCTCTCTCTCTCTCTCGCATGGATGTGCGTACAACCACATCACCTTTATACCTTTATTACTATTACAAATACATTATGTACGTGTGCAACGTTGCACATCGCTCTTTGGCTCTCGTTGCTCGGGTTTCCGCTTGTGGACGAAAATCTTCACAACAACGGGTCTGCAACCGTTTCGACAAACGGCGCGATTGGAGCGACGGAAGCTCGTCGGGGTCGGGGCCGGTCCTGGAGAGGAGGCTCGAAGAGCCGGTATCGGTGCCGGCCAGTAGGAAGGAAGAGACCCGAATCTGGCCGGAATCGGGGTCGGCATCGAATGACGTGGTGAGAGGCCCATCCGGAGGAGAGGCTCTGGAGGAGCTGACACAGATGGTGCGTGACCTACAGATCGCACAGGCCCGAAGAGACAGCGGCGAACAACCTCGTGACCGGAGGCCGCCGGCTGGGCAGGGTGCATGTGGTGTGACGCGATCGGTCACGTTCGGAAGGATTGCGCGGATTTCGCCGACGCTCTCAGGACCAACGTGGTGTACCTCTGGAACGGGCGGGTGCACGCGAGCGAGACCAGGAGAGCCCTAGAACTGAATACGGGGCGCGGCAGAATGAAGAGGTTGATGGAAGAGGCCGCGGCACGACACGTCAAAGCCGTTAACTACTCAGTGTCCACGGGAATTCGGGTCGGGGGTGATGAGACCCGGAAGGCGAAGGACTCCGGATTCTGGCCGCTAGTGCTAGAAGGCCTCTCTGGAGTTCGGCTGAAGAAGGAAGAGGCAGACCGCGCGGAACAGCGGGTCCAGGAGGTCACCGGTTGGGACGATCCGGTCGAAGAGAAGACGGGCTTCGTAGAAGCCGCTTGCCAGAACTACGAGGTTCTAGTGGAAGACAAACGGGCAGGAAAGGCTGGAGGGGTCGGTCCCCCGCAGAGGTACGAGACCCGGTTCAGACCGAAACCGGCCAGTGCCGGCAACCCAGGCGTGCCGGATGGGAAGAAGCAGGCGGGGTTTTGGTTGAGCACCGAAATCGAGAGAGCAACGGACCTACGGAAGGTCCTTGAAGAGCGGATCCTCGATAGTAAAGTGGAGTTGTCGTTGCGGGAGGTGCTCGGAATCGCCAAGAGGGAGTTCCACAACTCTATCGTCGACTTGGTGAAGCGGAAGAGGCTCTCGACAGAGCCAGAACCAGAGAAGCCGGTGGAAGTGCGGACCACGCACTTGGAAGAAGAAGCCCTAGAAGACGAGTTGGCGGTGTTGGTAGACAGGTCCCTCCGGATGGGAAGGGAGAAGAACAGTGCCGGATGGAAACGGTATGAACCGGATGGGGAGAACCCGACTTCGGAGAGTCGGATGGTGTAGGCCCGGTATGAACCGGATGAGGAGAACCCGACTTCGGAGAGTCGGATGGTGTAGGCCCGGTATGAACCGGATGAGGAGTACCCGACTGCAGAGAGTCGGATAGAGCCCATCGAGGCTACATTTGTAAATAGCCGAAGCGTCATATTAGTATAAATATGACTTAGGGCAAACTTTTAGTTTTGTTGTAGTAGTAGTAGTAGTAGTTGTCGTTTTGATATGATTCTTCCTTGTTGGTGCAAGAAGAGATCAGAGCGCGTAACTGTACAGAGAGAGAGAGAGAGAGAGAGAGAGAGAGAGAGACAAGGTCGTAGCCTCTGTTGTAACCGCCGCCTGTGGCGAAGATCTGAGAGCACGAGGTCGTTGCCTCAGTGATCTCACTGTTGTATATCTCTGCATAGTGACAGTTTGCAGCCTGTGGGCTGCCGTGGTTTTTTCCCCTATTTTGGGGTTTTCCACGTATACCTCCTGTGTACCATTTCTCCTCTTTTGTGTCGCGTTCCATTACCTGTTTTTCTGTGTGTGAAAAGAATCTCGGTTGTGGCCGAGCGTCGGACATAAAGAACGTCGAGTTCTCAACAGGCGGGAAGCCACAACACGAAGCCGCATTGGGCCAGGGCAACTATGGAAACCCTTGTACGGATCGGCAATGTCCTGGAACCGGCGGTGGCATTGGTAGACCATGGGTCCGAAATCAACCTGATGTCCATGGATTTCTACAAGAAGGGTAAATGGCCGATCAACACCAAGCACGGCTGGAAGATACGAGCGACGACGCGCGCCACAGAAGAACTACATGGGGCCTGTCCGAACGTACAGGTGAAAATCAGCGACATTGAGATTGACCAATAGTTCTTCGTGCAGGAGACGTCCTTGCATCCGGTTATACTAGGAGAGCCATACATCACAGCGGCACGGATGGAGACCAAGGTGCTGGACAACGGTTCAACCTATGCAAGAGTCAAGAGCCAGGACAGGTGTCACTCGGTCCAGTTCCTAACGGTGCGACCAAACCACGAGCGTAACCACGGGGCCCTCAGCGGCGAAACCCGAGGGGATATTTAGAGAGGGCTATCGAGGCATGGGGCTATGATAGTCCGGACACCCGGGAAGAACCCCACAAATGTATAGTATGGAAGAAGACTTGTACCATAGGTAGGAAATTTTGGTTCTCCGACAACGGAGGTTGTACTATAACTGGCGTCAACGGCCGGGAGAGGAAGCGAGCGGAGGAGTGGCTCAGGGGATGCGGAGTCCTCTTCCCCGACGAAGACATCAACGGCGCCGTGGAGGCGGTCTCTTTTGACGACACCTTGGGCAAACTGCAAAACGTGATCGGTGAAGACCTTAGAGAAGACAGGACCATTTCGGTAGGGTCAATGGGAATGTACGAAGTCATCGCGGACTTCGGGGAAAGGATCGGATCGGATCGAACGGCCCGCGTGGATACAAAGTACAAGACTGTGGACCGGAAGGTGAGGCCAGTTGCGGCACCCTTGCGGGAGGGCAGCGAGGAGCGGATAAAAGGGGGTCGCGTCGGACCCAAGTTTACGGAATCCGGCTAGCATAGGGCACCGGTTCACCGACATAACGCTACGGGAGCTCAAGCTCGGTGGGGGCGGCTTTCTACTACCGGCGGAGGAGGACCGGTTTCGGAGAATGCACGAGAGGCACGGGAAGGATTTCGCATTCTCACCGGAGGAGATCGGGTGCGTAGACCCGATAGTTGTCGAACCAATGGTGATCTTCACGGTACCGCATGTACCGTGGAATCTCAAGCCGATTCTTGTCCCGAGAGCTCACATCCCGAAGTTGATGGAGCTCTTGAAGCAAAAGGTGGAGAAAAAATTCTAATCACACACCCACACCCAACCCCAAAAAGAATCTAAACTTTACCCTAAACCCTAATCCAAAACCTAAGTCTAACCCAAACACTAACTCTAATTCCAAAAATACCACTAACCCTTTTCCTAACTCTCCCCTAACCTAAACCACCGCTCCAATAATAACTCCAAACAAGCGCAACGTCCTCGTCATCGAGCATCTAACCTCCTTTTCACCTGCAACACCGCAACTAATGAGGTTAAACAAGCATTTAAACCTTATCCCAACCATGGAGGGCCTCAAGTTCTTTTTCATAACTGAAACTTTGCCAATAATGAACCGCACCATTCTCGCTCACCACAAGCTTTCGCAACGATAGGCCTCGGTCATCTCCCCGCTCATATAAGTCCTCCGGCTCCTAACACTGTCCCCGAGCTCCATCCACCATACTATCGTCAACCGCACCTGCCAAACATTACAAGACAACAATTTCAACACTCTGTTATGAATCAAAACCGCCAACAAAACTTCCTGCCGCCGCCGCCGCCCCTTTTCCGCCGTACACATGGTACGCCCTACAATAATTGGACATCACAGAAACATGATCCACTGCACAATAACCAGCAACATGTCGTGGTTGATCGCGGCCTATTTCATCAATCGTTCCCCCCCCCTATTGTAAACGAGTATGGGACTGTGTTGGACAACCATCTCGTGCACCCTTCCCCCTCCCTACATGGTGCGTTGTTTGGGACTGCGCAAGGCAGCCAACACACATTCGCGCCGCCCCTCCTTCCCACCCCTCATCCATGCTCACAACAGCCTCACCTCTCACGTTTTCAGAATCCTAATTACTCCCATTTCTCTGTTCCCTCCTCACATCCCCCTTTGTCTTCATATGGAGGCAGCCTCTATGAACAAATGCCTCCTCCCCTCCCCTCTCCCTCTCAATTATTTCCATATCTCATACATGCCCCTACATTACTTCCCGATAATCTAACTCATGCCCCCCCACATTTTTTTACCCCATTTGTTGAAACCCCCCCCTCTAACTCATACTCTACCCCTCCCTCGTATCTTAATAAACCTCCTTCTTATTATCCCCTCTCTAATATAAAAACCCCCTTCACCCACCACACCACCCCTCCCTCCTATCCTAATCATAAACATTATAGAAATACACCACACTCCACTAATCTTCCCCCTACCACACACCATAGGAACCCACCTTCTAGCTGACCAAAAAACGACTAGCACGGCATGCTAAGCGTGTTAACAAACACTTTAGACACGCCGTGCATCCTTGTAGACGCCTATTTTATCTTCTTAATAGGACCACCTCCACCCCAGACACTTTTATGTGGCTAGGTAATACAAATACATCTTTCCCCTTCCGCCCACGCCATAAAAAATCCAATAGTAATAGAGTACGAAAAAAGTTTTGGAAACCACTTAGTGCTACCCTTCGAATAGAAAGTAAAATTCACAATTTATCTAAACACCCCCTTACAAATAATGAAACACAATTGCTAAGCTTAGGACTCAAATACATTCCACCATCCTCTCTACCTTCCACTAATACTATCATTAAAGAATTTGCTAGTTTAAGTAGATCTTTACGTTTAAAACATTTCTTTAGAGACATGGACTCACCCCCCCCTAATCCATTTAAACTACCAAATCCTAACTGGAATCCACCATCTCAATATCCCCCTCTTGAAAATATTATTAAAAAACATGAAACCCTCCTTTTGTCTAAACTCCAACAACCTAAACCCAAACCCGTTAGGACACCATTTCACCTTCGCACAGCCCTTAAGAGCCTTAGGAAAAACAACCAAATTATCGTTCTTCCGGCTGATAAGAACATGGGAGTATGTGTTCTAGACAAAGATACCTATTATGAAAAAACAATAAATCACCTCTCGGATACCACCACCTATAGAAAAGTAACCCATTTTCCATTAGAAGAACTCTTATATCGCCTAAATAGTATAGTGCAAAAAAATCTAGGGACACTTTCCTTTATCGAAGCTAATTACATACTCCATAAACCTGTAAAGGGATATCAAGTATCTAATATTTACTTTCTCCCTAAACTCCATAAAACACCCATTAGCTTTAGACCCATCTGTTCTTATAATAACTCGATATTCGAGCAAACCTCGAAATGGCTACATTTTCAACTATTACCCATCCTAGTACTCCAAAAACAATACCTAAAAGACTCACACTCACTCATCCAGAAACTAGAACAACTAACCCCCCCTCCTAACAGTTTCATCTTCTCTTTTGATGTAGAATCCCTTTATCCTAGCATCCCCCCTAAGTTAGGACTCGAAGCACTCCGCCATATCATCTCTCCCCATTTTTCCTTAGCCAAGGCCAATCTTAGAGTATCACTAGAGTATCACTATCTAACCTTTGATAACCAAGTATACCAACAAATCAAAGGAACGGCCATGGGTAGCAACTTCTCAGTTGTCTATGCATGCCTTTTCTTATCACACCTAGAAAACTCACAAACCACACCCCATCTCTTCTATTTTACTAGGTACATAGATGATGCATTCGGGATTTGGACAAGTACGAAACCCCAACTCTTAGACTACCTCAGTTTCTATAGCCTTATGACCAATAACTCTATTAAACTTACGATCCATACATCCCCCACTAGGCTCCCTTTCTTGGATATTTGGATCAATCTAGAGAACTCTAAGTTCTCTTTCAATTGTTTCCAAAAAGCATTAAATTCTTATCAATATCTTCCCTTCTCCTCAGACCATCCTATACACGTCAAACAAAATTTTATTGCGAACGAATTAAAACGCTACCTAGTTAGAGAAAGCACACCTATAGGGTACCTAGAAATGAAAAAACGTTTCTTCCTTAGACTCATTAGCCGAGGTTACCCACCAAATTTCATCCTTAAAGCCTTTAATAAACATCCTTTCTCCCTTAGGAATACTCTCATCCATAAGCATAAAAACAAATCTTCCCTTACACCTACCATATTCAAGCTTAGGTACTCTAAAAACTCCCCTAAATTAGGTATCCACTCATTCTTAAAAGACTTACACACCGACCTTAGCCTAGATCCCCAACTAAAAAACATTCCTAAGCCTTTCATATGTTGGACCAAGTCCAAATCACTCTATTCTTATCTAATCAAAACTAAATATATTAGATCCCCAAATCCCCATTAAAACATCACACTTACTATTGCTATCATTCTACTAGAACTAAATATAATAGATCCCCAAATCATCCCTTACCATCAAACTCATTAAGCTATCCCTCTCTACATTCACTACCTCCCTAACTCCCACATCCTCCTTTATACACATTCAAATCCCCTCTCATCCATCCCCACCACTCCCCTTCACTCTTCTTGCATCTTCCCCTATATAAGCCTCTCACATTTTTGTATATGGTCTTTAGCACTGATGAGCTCATATAGAGCGAAACATGTTTGCCAAAAGACCTTTTCTTACATAAATTGAAATTTGAATTCTCTCTCTCCCTCTTCTCCTCCCCTACTACTCTCTTTTATACTAATCTTTAGTTACCATACTATTTACCCTAACTATCCAACCGCCGAAGGTTATACGCTCGCACTCCTTGCTTAGGCCATACGGCCCACAAGTACTAAAGACTCGAACCGTCGAGTGCCCCGTATTCGAATCGGTGGTTTATGGTGCCGAAGAAGAACGGCACGTTGTGCTTCATTCAGAACCTGCAACCGGTCAACAAGGTGACCATCCGTAATGCAGGAATCGGGCTGACCATAGACGAGTTCGCGGAGGCCTTCGCTGGAAGGTCGATCTATTCTGTCGGTGATCTGTACTCGGGGTATGATCAGTTCCAAGTAGCCGTGGAAAGCAGAGACATTACGACGATGCGGACTCCTCTCGGCCTAGTGCGGATGTGTACCCTGCCACAAGGAGGGACGAACTCTGTGGCTCACATGCTGAACGCGATGAACAAAGTGCTCAGGGATTGTATCCCGGACATCACCATGCCATTCTTAGACGACATCCCGATTAGGGGATGCTCGGTGCAGGAAAAGGATGAGGCAATCAGGCCGGACGGATGTCGGAATTTCGTGGCGTCCCACATCGATGATTGCGAGAAGGTGTTGTAGAGATTAGAAGAGGCGAGGCTCACCTTCTCCGGGGAAAAGTCGGCCTTTGGGCAATCAGAGATCATGGTCGTCGGGCACCTATGCGGACCATACGGTCGGAAATCGTCTCCGGCCAAGGTGGAAGCCATCTCCGCGATGAAGCATGACTGCAATTCGGTCACGGAGGTCCGCTGATTCTTGGGAGCATGCACGTTCTACCACATCTGGATCTCACACTACGCACATGTCGCGGAACCCCTCTACAGACTATTGAAAAAGGGGTGTAGCTTTGAGTGGAGGACGGAGCACACGGAGTCGGTACGGAGACTAAAGGAGGCACTTACGGTAGCGCCGGCTCTCCGTAAAGCGGTTTACGGCAAGGATGCTCCCATCTGCGTGACGGTGGACACCAGCCCGACCGGGATCGGGTGGGTAATCAGTCAGGAGGACAAGGATGGCGTACGATTCCCAATCCAGTTCAGGGCGAAGGTATTGAGCGAACAGCAGCGAGGATACGCCCAAGTTAAGCGTGAGCTTTGGGGTGTCGTTTCGGCAGTCAAGGCCGACAAGGATTATCTGATCGGGACGGAGGTGATCATTGAGACAGACTGTCTGCTGATGCTCGGCATGGTTTCCGGATGCGCGACGCTGGACCTAACAATGCTCTGGTGGATAGTGTACATTAAGTCCCTAAACCCGGAGATACGGCACATCTCCGGAAAGGACAACGCCATGGCCGACATGCTTTCGAGAGCAAGGTTCAACGACGAAGGCGATATGGTTTTGGATGACGAAGAAGTCGGCGAGGACTTCTTCGGGTCGGCTAACGTAACGACGAGAAAAGGGCGGCGCATAACGAATTTGACGAAATCAGGTACGACGAGGAGTGGCTCCATATCGGGAGGTTCCTACGGACGATGACGCCGGATGCAGCATGGGCGAGAGGGGAGGAAAGCCGGGTACGGAAGAAGGCGTATCGATTCTTCCTACGGGACGGGTGCATATGGAGGCACCCAAAGAAGAGAAGTGGCGTCCCACACTGAGTAGTGGCAAAGAAAGAAGAACAGGGGAAACTACTGGCGGCATTTCACGAGAGCCCTTGGGCCGGACACCGCGGGACATGGGCCACGTTCGAGAAGCTGAAGGAGAAGTATTGGTGGTCGGGGCTGTACCAGGACGTGCATCGGTTCGTAACGGCTTGCACGGGAAGACTTAACGAACCAGGTGGAAGGCCGTGCACTGCAAATCAAGACAACCGCGGCGGTATGCCAGTTCCTAATCGAGGAAGTAGTGTGTCGGTACGGGTGCGTCGGGAGGATCGTGGCGGACCGGGGAGAGTTGGATGCACGAGAAGTTGAGGAGTTGTTCGACCGGCTAGGCGTCAAACTCTCCCTCACTATGGCGTACAATCCGGAGGCAAATGGAAAGGTGGAACGAGGGCACAGGCCGATCGTAAAGGCGTTGGTGCATGCATGCGGCAGGCAGGTCGGGAATTGGCCGCGACTCCTTCCTTACGCACTATGGGCGGACCGAACTACGCACGGTTCGGTGACAAGGTTTATACCGGCGGAGGTGATGTACGGACCGAAGCCGATCATGTTGATGGAACAGACGGTTTCTTCATGGGCGGCGGTAGATTGGAAGGACGAAATGAGCCGGGAGGAGTTGATGGCGGCGCGGATTGGGCAACTTGAGCGGACGCTGGAGGACGTGATACAAGCGAAGGAAAAGCTGCGAGCGGCAAGGGAGCGGTACATGACCCGATTGCGACCAAAGAAGATGGAGGAAGGCGACTGGGTCTTGGTATACGACAGCAGCCTCGACAATCAACACAAGGCGGTGCGGAAGTTCGCTAGGAGATGGTTCGGGCCTTACACGGTGACGAGCGCGAACGACAACGGCACGTACCACCTCGCGGAACTCGACGGTGCACGGTTAGCAGTGCCGGTGGCCGGGAAGCGGATCAAAGAGTTCAAGAAGCGGTTCAAAGACAAGTCGGAGCCGGTGAGCGAGAGTAACGACAACGATTAGTTCGGGTCCGGCGGAGAATCAGAGAACGACGAGTGAAGCCGGTTTCCTTCAGTGTCTACCCGTGTCTGGCACATGCCAGTGGATGCGCGGTTTGGTGGGGGTGCAGGTCGCGAAGAAAACCGGCCATAGGCGGAATCGAAGAAAAAGGCGCATGAACCAACTCTTACACGGGTGGACGCGAGGATTGATATATTGTACATAATTCGTAATTAGGGTGACTGGTGTAAAAACTAGGTAGTGCACATTTATTAGGGGATTTTGTGCGTATCTCTGTCGACAGGGACAGGGATAAAGCAGTTTGGTTGAGGAAAGGGGGCACCCCTTTTGTGGGGAACTATTTAAGGAGGGAGAGAAGGAAGGAACAGGGATCGCGCGCTAGGGAGGACGAAGTGCTGCTGCAGATCTGAGGGCCGAGCTCTCTCCTCTCCTCCTCCGGCCGTTGGTCTCTGTGGGTCAGGAGCTCGCTGCCTCTGCTTCATGGACAGCCTGTGTGCTTCCACCAGAGTCTCTCCCCCTTTGTTTTGTTTCTGGGAGTCGAGCGATGCTGTCTGTGTGTGTGAGTAGAATCCCCGGGTCGGGTCCATCGCCGCCTTGTCGATTGTAACCGTCAAAGTCGTATTCTCTTGTTATTGTAATCTCTTGTTATTGAAATCAAGTATTACTTTCTATATCTCTCCTTCTCACTCCATGTATCTACAAATCTCTCTCTCTCTCTCTCTCTCGCTCCTCGGTTCAAGACCCCCGTGGTCCCGCCCCTTCTACACGCATGCGCGTAACAACGCGACATTGTGTTCCTCGTCCGGTCCGGTTCTGTTTGCCGCGACCCCTCTTGTTTTGCATGCCTCGATATTCTTGGTAGGTATGTCTCCTCAATAGGCCTCTCTCAGCTCCTTCGCTGCTATGACTCCGGCACTTGCCGATCCGTCGGTTCCTCCGCGATGGCATCGACTTCTGCTGCATCCGTGTCTGCTTGGCCTTGAATTGATCTAGTTCTTCCGAATCTGTCTGTTGAACCGAATCGACTGTCTCTGATTCGTTCCAGCTCTTGTCCGAATCGGTTGCTCCTGATCCGTCTTTTGGTTCCAAGCCCTTCACCACATCGGACCATGTCCGGGTCTTGGCCTTCTTCCTTCGGTCGGCTCTATCCTTCTTGGCTCTGCCGCCTTCTGTTCTTCCCTCACCGGCGCAATCAACAGTCTGTTTGCCTTTGCCCGTTCCGGTGTCTTTGCCCGTTCTCCCCCTCAAGTGTGGCACATCGAGATGTTGAACACCAAGCATTTCGGTGAAGTGCTGCAACTTGTCCAAGTCGAGTGGTTTGGTGAAGATGTCGGCAACTTGCTGATCCGTGTGAACATAGCGAAGTTCAACCTCACCGCTCAGGACACGCTCACGCACGAAGTGATAGTGCACTTCTATGTGTTTTGTGCGAGCATGGAATACGAGGTTCTTGGCGAGTTGCATGCGGCTTATGGTGTCGCAGTAGACCAGAATCGGGGTTGGTACCTCGATCCGTAAGTCTTGCAGCAGTCGTCGAAGCCAAATGGCTTCATAGGTGGCAATCAGTGCTCGACAGAGCAACTCTTGGCTGCTTTTTGCTGCTCCATGCAATAGTCGCGCTACCTAGGGAAAACATGTAACTAGAGGTTGATCGGCGATCTAATGCATCACAGGCCCAATCGGCATCCGTGTAACCGACGAGCTCTTTGGTTACACTTCGTCGGTATAACAATCCTCGGTCCTTCGTGCCGCTGACATACCGCAATATCCGTTGCGCGCACTAAAGGTGCTCCACGGTTGGTTTCTGCATGAACTGACTTATCATTCCGATCGGATAGCTGATGTCAGTTCGCGTGATAGTCAAGTAAATAAGGCTTCCGACAATTTGTCGGAACCGTTGCTCATTGCAGGCCGGTCCGGAGTTGGGACGAAGCTTCTGGTTCCGGTCCAAGGGTGTGGATACAGGTCAGCATTCTGTCATGCCGAACTTGTACAACATATTCAAGACGTAATGTCGTTGTGAGAGCAATATGCCGTCCGGGGTTCAGATCATCTCGATCCCTAGAAAATAATGAAGGTCCCCCAGATCCTTCATCTTGATTTCTAGAACACCCGGTCCAGTGATGACTAGATCATCAACATACAGCAATATACATACCGGACTAGTTGGGCCTTGACGGATAAACAATGAAGAGTCCGATTTGGAGGCCACAAACCCCATCTTACGCAATCGATGCGTGATCTTCGCATTCCAAGTTCGAGGGGCTTGCTTCAGGCCGTACAATGACTTCTTCAGCCGCCATACCGCCAACTTGTTCATCTCCGATTGAAAACCGGGAGGCTGAGTCATAAAGACTTCTTCTTCAAGATCACCTTGAAGAAATGCATTCTTCACATCCATCTGATGAAGATGCCACCCCCTTGCCGCAGCAACCGCCAGCACCACTCAAACCGTCGTCATCTTCGCGACAGGAGCGAAGGTCTCGTCGTAGTCGATTCCGTGGGTCTGTGCATTTCCCTTTGCCACTAACCGGGCCTTGTACCGGTTAACTGAACCGTCGGCGTAGTATTTTACTTTGTATATCCACTTGCATCTGATCGGTTTACAGTGACGAGGAGGGTCAACGAGGTCCCATGTCTTGTTGACATCAAGTGCCCGCTTTTTTTCCTCCATAGCAGCATGCCAATTTGTGTCCTTGGCCGCTTCTGCGTAGCTCTCCGGCTCACGCACTTCCACCACCTTAGTCATGTACGCATAGTGATGCGCCATGTACTCATAGTACCCGTACCGCTTGACGGGTTTGAGGCCCTTCTTGGCCGGTTTGGTCTTCGTTGCCGAAGATCCGCCTTTCTCCTTGCCGGAGTCGGACGTACACCGATCCAACTCATCGTTGCCGGATTTGAATTCCTGCATCTTCTTCTTCCCCTTCGCTTTGCGCGTAAACCATCTCCTCGGTTCCTTGCGCGGAGAGTGCATGACAGAGTCTCCACTACTCGTCGGTTCCTCTTCGGATTGGTCAGATTGACTCAGTCTCTCGTTTGGCCCACTCAACCAGAACTATTCCGGACCCTCATCGTGAGTCCACGCTTCATCATCCTCTACCTGGGCCGGTTCAGGATCACTAGCGTTATCCACCGGCATCGGGTCAGATTCGGAAGTCGGAGTCGGTAAGGAGTATGATGACATCTCGACTAATTCGGACCTGCTTTGTTCGGGGGTTATAACACTTTTAACCCTTTTGCTCTTGAGCATAGCCAACTAGGATGCATTTTTCCAATTTTGCATCCAGCTTCCTCCGCTTCTCATCCGCTACATGCACAAATGCAATGCTACCGAAGATCTTAAGGTGTCTCAAATTCGTCTTCTGCCCGAAATACAGCTCGTGAGCTGACACATTGTCACCGATCCGGTTCTGGATGTAGACACTCGTTCGGACTGCCTCCGCCCAGTAGAATTTGGGCATGCTCTTCTCCTCTAGCATTTCCCTTGCTGCATCGATAAGAGATCGGTTCTTCCTCTAGGCAACACCATTCTGTTGCGGTGTGTATTTGCAGTTGAACTCTCGCCGAATTCCCGTTTGCTGCAGATAACTGTTGAATTGGCCGGAAAAGTATTCTTTCCCGCCATCCGACCGCAGGCATTTGATCTTCCTCTCCGATTCCCGTTCCACCATGCTTTGGAGACTCCAGAAACACTCAAAGACTTCACTCTTACACTCAATGAGGTAGATCCATGTGTGTCGCGTATAGTCGTCGATGAAGGAGACGAAATATCGACTCCCGCCAAGACTAACATTCTGTGCCGGTCCCCACACATCCGAATGGATTAGGTCGAGCTTGTTACGGCTCCGGTTACGTTCGGTAGGGAATGGAAGCCGGTGTTGCTTTTCAAGTTGGCAAGCTTCACATACTTGGGCCTTCCGGCCGTTGAACTTCGGCAAACCAAAAACAGGTCTTGAAGCCTCCGGTAATTGACATGGCTTATCCGCTTGTGCCATAGGTCGATGTCCAATTCGACCTTCTGTCCTTTTGCAAACAGAGCGGTGCCGACGTCATTGGTGTTGAGGATAAACATCCTCCCGTCTCTACAGCCTTGCGCAATAATTTGGCCCTCTTCCTTGATGAAGCACCCGAGGTGTGTAAACCACACCTACATCCCCTGGTCGACGATCTGTCCGACCGACACCAGGTTCTTCGTGATTGTCGGAATGTGTAATACGTTCATCTGCTTCCCCTTCTGTCCGACGTGGCTGAAAGGGACTTCTTCGACGTGCACGATTGGGTGAGGAGTGTCATCTCCGGTTTCGACTACTCCTGGTTGATCCGGTTTTTCCAAAACGGAGAACCACTCTTTGTGGCTCGTCATGTGGTTTGACGCACTGTAGTTAACATACCAGACTTCCTCTGATTTGGCAGTGATCTTCTTCATTGAGTTCACCTCCTGCTTCATCACCAAGGTTGGCTCGTTACCATTCTTGGGTCCTCCCGATCCCTTCGCGTAGTGCGAGCTTTGCCGGTCATCCTTGCCGGCCTTGCCGGATCCGGATTTGTCCGAATCGGCTCGTTTTCTCCAGCACTCACTTTCTCTGTGGCCCTTTTTGCCACACTACCAGCATTCCGTTGCTGACTTCTCTTGCCGTCTTCCGGTGTCGCCATGACTCCCCCGGCCTGTGGAAGTCCCGGAATTGTTGTCGGCGCGTTCTCTGTGCCTTCATTCTTGCTCTTGCCGGCCGCCTCCACTGTGTGCCGACCCGCCTCGTCCACCACGCCCACGGGACTCATCTTCCTCCGCGTACAACATTTGGCTGTCAGTGGGTGCACCAGTTGACGCACCACTGTGGTTGTCCTCTACAAGGAGCATCGACTGTAAGTCGAAAAATAAGGGCGTATTCTCCCTTGTACACACCATCGTTCGAAACGCTTTGAACTTAGATGCCAGGCCCCCAAGACAGACCTACACCATCTCGTCTTCCTCTACGGTAACGTTGATAGAGGCAAGCTAGTCATAGATCTCTTTGATCCGGGCCATGTAATCCGCCACCGACATGTCCTTCTGTCGGACATTGCTCAACTCTTGTCGGAGTTGCAGCTTCCGGGCTGTAGTGCTCGCGGCGAAAACCTTCTTCAGGTTCCCCCAAGCCTCCTTCGGCGTCTTGGCATCTCGGATGTTGCTCAGTAGCTGGTCTCCGACACTGGATGTGAAGCCGTACATCACTCTACTTGCCGATTGTTCCCACACTGGGAAGTCCTTATGTGCCGCATCAGGTGCTGTTTCGTTGGCTCCTTCGACGAAACTCCAGTAGCCATGCCCAAGCAAGTACTGGTGCATCTTATACGACCAAGATGCATAGTTGGTTTTGTCGATTTTCTCCACAGGGAGCGAGGTAGCCATCCCTCTATCCATCACTTCTCTGTCTGCTGTTTTGCGACCTGTTAGGGTTTGCTTTCAAGCGTTTTTCAGTTGTAGAGGAGGTTGTCAACCCTCGCGCTCTGATACCATGTAAACGATTACTTGCGGAAGCGTTAGAAAACAGAGAAAGTAGGGAATACACAGAGTACGCGGGAGAGACAAAGAGAGCAGAATGCAAAAGCTATATTCAAAAACGATATAATTACTCTGTACATACAACTATGCTCAGTAGCATTATTTATTCAAGTCCTCGTGGGACTGACAGAAGTATTGCGTACTTCAATGCTCACATGAGCATCTGACACTTATTACGAGACTATAATTGCCTAGTAGTCTACACTAACACTAGGCTTCCGGTTACTGATTGGATACGGCTAACCGGCTCCCCAGCTCACCGGCTCTGTTGCTTGCCGGCTCGGTTGCTCACAGCTTACCGATCCATCTCGCTTGCCGGCTCAGGCTTATTCAGCCGATCCGGCTCCAGTTGAGCTTGCCACTCAACACAACTGATACTGCTCACGAATACCAATATGTTTTCTTAGAGCTACAGTGCTAGGAAGAAAAGTTTGTAGCACTAGAACAAGAAAATCAATGATTGTTTTGGGGATCTTCAACAAATCTCTCTAGAAAAGCAACAAACGCAACAACACGAGGAGTTGCCGTTACGTTTTCGTGAGAATCCGTCACTAATTGTGGATCGTGAGCCAGAAACGTCGGGATTATGAACGGGAAGGGAATAGGTCTACCACGAACAACACAAGGAAGCATTACACAAACAAGGCACGAGTATTCGAACATGTTTGTGAAAAGGAACGGTGCATAGGCAAGCCCGAATCAACCCCTAGTCACAAGGCAAATGAAGGCATGTGAGGAAGGCTTACACACGAACACACAAGGAAAAGGCTTACTTACACACACAAGAGACAGAGTTTCGAATGCCTTTGTGAAAAGAGAGGTGCATGGGCAAGCCCGAACGCTCCCTTGTTACAAAACACGTGAACACACAAGCAAGGTTTATACACAGGAGACACAATTTCGAACGCCTTTGTGAAATGAGATGTGCATGGGCAAGCCCGAACGCTCCCTTGCCACAAGTCGCACGAACACACATGCAAGGTTTACACATGGGAGAAACAATTTTTGAATGCCTTTGTGAAAGGAGAGGTGCATGGACAAGCCCGAACGCTCCCTTACCAAAAGTCGCACGAACACACAAGCAAGGTTTACACACGGGAGAAAAAACTTCGAACGCCTTTGTGAAAGGAGAGGTGCATGGGCAAGCCCGAACGCTTCCTTGCCACAAGTCGCACGAACACACCAGCTAGGTTTACACACAAGAGAAACAATTTCGAATGCCTTTGTCAAATGAGAGGTGCATGGGCAAGCCCGAACGCTCCCTTACCAAAAGTCGCACGAACACACAAGCACGGTTTACACACGGGAGAAAAAACTTCGAACGCCTTTGTGAAAGGAGAGGTGCATGGGCAAGCCCGAACGCTTCCTTGCCACAAGTCGCACGAACACACCAGCTAGGTTTACACAAAAGAGAAACAATTTCGAATGCCTTTGTCAAATGAGAGGTGCATGGGCAAGCCCGAACGCTCCCTTACCACAAGTTGCACGAACACACAAGCAAGGTTTACACACGGGAGAAAAAACTTCGAACGCCTTTGTGAAAGGAGAGGTGCATGGGCAAGCCCGAACACTCCCTTGCCACAAGTCGCACGAACACACCAGCTAGGTTTACACACAAGAGAAACAATTTCGAATGCCTTTGTCAAATGAGAGGTGCATGGGCAAGCCCGAACGCTCCCTTATCACAAGTCGCACGAACACAAGCAAGGTTTACACACGGGAGAAAAAACTTCAAACGCCTTTGTGAAAGGAGAGGTGCATCGGCAAGCCCGAACGCTCCCTTGCCACAAGTCGCACGAACACACCAGCTAGGTTTACACACAAGAGAAACAATTTCGAATGCCTTTGTCAAATGAGAGGTGCATGGGCAAGCCCGAACACTCCCTTGCCACAAATCGCACGAACACACAAGCAAGGTTTACACACGCGAGACACAATTTCGAACGCCTTTGGGAAAGGAGAGGTGCATGGGCAAGCCCCCTTGCCACAAGTCGCACGAACACACAAGCAAGATTTACACTAACACTCAAGACACGTAAGTTTGAATGCCTTTGTGAAAGCAAAGGTGCATGGGCAAGCCCGAAACACTCCCTTGTCACAAGACACACAAGCAAATAAGCACAAACAACGATAACACATAAGACATGTAGGTTTGAATGCCTTTGTGAAAGGAGAGGTGCATGGGCAAGCCCAAAACGCTTCCTTGTCACAAGACACACAAACAAATAAGCACAAATGACGATAACAAATAAGCACAATCAAGATTTACACATAAAACAAGTAGATGAAACAAAACATTAGTTTATATCAATATAATAGATTCTTTTTCAATATAAGAATCATGTTACAATGGGTTGGATGCGAATAGGAAGGACTGTTTATAAATTAATGGGGGAATAGAGGTGGAGGAAAGAAGAGAGTGGAGTATAGAAGGAGTTTCTTTGTTGATGATGCCTGTCGATGTTGTTGATCCTTCTTCTTCCACTTTCCAATTGAGTAGAGCTTCCACGTTCCTTCTCCCTCCCCCCCTTCTTCACTAGAATAGGCTCTTATTTATAGGTTTAGGATTGCTTGCCTTTTTCCCCTAAAAGAAAGCTTGTCTATATGAGTCAACTTTTCTTTTCCTCACTATTTTTGTTTTCTAGCCCCAAATTTCACATGCAAGATATTCCGGTTACTGATTAGATACGGCTAACCGGCTCCCCAGCTCACCGGCTCTGTTGCTTGCCGGCTCGGTTGCTCACAGCTTACCGATCCATCTCGCTTGCCGGCTCAGGCTTATTCAGCCGATCCGGCTCCAGTTGAGCTTGCCACTCAACACAACTGATACCGCTCACGAATACCAATATGTTTTCTTAGAGCTACAGTGCTAGGAAGAAAAGTTTGTAGCACTAGAACAAGAAAATCAACGATTGTTTGGGGATCTTCAACAAATATCTCTAGAAAAGCAACAAACGCAACAACACGAGGAGTTGCCATTACGTTGTCGTGAGAATCCGTCACTAATTGTGGATCGTGAGCCAGAAACGTCGGGATTATGAACGGGAAGGGAATAGGTCTACCACGAACAACACAAGGAAGCATTACACAAACAAGGCATGAGTATTCGAACGTGTTTGTGAAAAGGAGCGGTGCATAGGCAAGCCCGAATCAACCCCTAGTCACAAGGCAAACGAAGGCATGTGAGGAAGGCTTACACACGGACACACAAGGAAAAGGCTTACTTACACACACAAGAATGCCTTTGTGAAAAGAGAGGTGCATGGGCAAGCCCGAATGCTCCCTTGTTACAAAACACGCGAACACACAAGCAAGGTTTATACACGGGAGACACAATTTCAAACGCCTTTGTGAAAGGAGAGGTGCATGCATATTTTCTTTTCTAATTTGGACATCTGATGTGCTCCTCATATCGACACGTGCTTTTTTTTTCCCTCTCCATCTTTTTCTCTACTTTTGAAAACAGCCTCTAATTTAATATTCATCATTAATTATTGTACGGTTCAATCCTTTGACCATTTATTTATAAGGAATTATCTTTGGAAAATGAAAAAAGTATTTTTTCTACCAATAAAGTTGATTTCACAATACTAGTTCATTTGAACTACTATTTTACTTCTTTTCGAGGGTGGTTTCACACTATGTGTTAGAAACATCACGACAACATGCGCAACAACTTGACTCAACCATTGTGTAATTGCAACCACATGGACCAAGTACTTAAGGGATTCATAAAGAACCCAAGATTGGCCTTCCTACGAAATTTAATGGAACACGATCATAATTCACAGGATTTATTAATTAGGTACGTCTGGTGCTTCAAATGCATCCTTCTTGATATCCCACCGATGCATCACAAGTGGGACTAGTAGGCACGTTGTTAAGTGGCACAACTTTGGCATGGTTTGCTCCTTTGTTAGAAAAAGGATCTCCATTGTTAAATAATTTTGAGGAATTTATTAGCGAGTTTAAAGCCCTTTTCAGAGGCACCGATAGCGTTAGGATGACAATCAATAAATTTAATCCGAAGATTGCATTGTCGTGTCTTTCGGCGCCAGATCGTTGTGTGAGTCGGGTGGGAACCGTTGGGGTTTGGACTAGGAGGAGGAAGAATTTGAGGCAAATAGGAATGTGAATAGGTTGTAAGAAAGAGATATAGAAACTCGTGAATCCCATGAGTATAATCAATTCAATCAATATTTAGAAAACCCAAAATTGAGAACAACCCATTACAATTTGCTCCCCCACCCATATATAGTGATGGGATAGACTAAGTATCTCTTACTGCATGCAAACATGATGCTTTTTCTCTAACTCGAGTATTCATGCACACTAGATGTCTTAGTTTTTTCTATCATACCTTTTCTTTTTACTCTAGTTATTATGCATGAGTAACTTTTCTTTCATGCTTATCTAGAATATATATGTGGGATGAACCTTTGTATAACTAGAATCTATACATTACTCTCATAATTTATTAGTACAATGGTAAGGCTTGGAATTATTAACATGGAGGTATAGGGTTCAAATCTTGCCCTATGCATGTAACATAATTATTTTAGTATTCTCTTGTATTTCTTTATACTTAATTAATCGGGTACTCTACACATATTTTACGTAGTGTACAAAACACACTACGACACTCACCCCCTCCCAACCTGCACATCCTTCGGTATGTGTCGAAGTTTCCTGTACTTATTACTCTTCTTCATCTGTAGTACCCTTTGTCTCTTCCCCTATGTCGATTATTGAATCTAGCTCTCTTTCCTCGCTTTCTACACTTTCGTGATTGTTGTCTAATTGCTTATTTGAGTCGGGTTTGTCTAAGATTACATAGGGTTCATCATCAATTCGCCTCTTGAAAATCTTCACCCACTTCCCCGCAATAGACACTCAAAGTATTGTTCCATCTAGCTCACTTAGCCAGTAAGTTCCGTTGTCGAATGCTTTTCGAACCTCGTATGGTCACAACCACCTTCGAGTAAATTTCTGTATCATTGTGTGTTGATGATCCAAACTACTATCATAGAATATCACCCAATCTCCTTCTTAAATCTTCTGTGGTCGTAGACGGTGCTGTTGAGAATCAAGCTCAACTTGTGTGAACACGTGCTTATGAAGAAAAGGATGATGTGTGAAAAAGTGTGTGAGCACACTTTATTGTAATCTATGTAGTTGTCGAGTGTTAATGTAGTCAAAGAATATTAGATATTCTTATGACAAAATCGTACTCAAGTGGATATCTTGGTTCTAAGATTCCACCAACACATTTAATATGGTAGTCCCTTGAGGACTTGTATATAAAACCCCCTTTGCCCATTCTGTTTTGTTGATGATCTTTAGTTAATTAATATAGTTCTCTTAGGTGCATAAGTTGTCATCCCCCTACTGTGTGTTCTCTTATTTTTCTGGTTATTCTTTGTAATTCCTTCTCTTGCTCATACACTCACTCTCTCTCTCTCTCTCTCTCTCTCTCTCTCTCTCTCACTATGCTTCTGAATACTCAACTCTACTAGAGTTAGATTCTTTAAATGGTATCAGAGCGTGAGGGTTAGAGATCCTTCACTGACCTCTACCATACCATTGAAACTGTGTGAACAACTAGAGACGCTATTTCAAACCAACTATCGTCATTGTAGTGTTGCACGGCAAGAGGCTCACATTAATAGGAGCATATGAATCAAGCTAAATCAGAGAGATGAATGCACAAATGGGTAGCGCACTTCCAACAGAGAAGTTGGACATGCACAACTACGCATCATGGGAATAAAAGATGCAATATACTTAGTTGGGCAAGGGTATTGGAGTTATATCAAGGGAGCTCAGGAAACAACCCCTGATATTATAAATCCCAACTACCCCACATGGTAGCAAGGCACTAGTAGGGTGATGTATTGTTTGGCAACATGTGTGCAAGATCACGTGTTAAACTATATTAGTGATGCAAAAGCCCCAACAGAAGCGTGGAAAAACTTGAAGAAGATTTCCGCGGCTTCAACGACTATGAGAAAACTTCAACTCTGGTAGGAGTTGAACAATATTCGATAGGGGGATATGTCCGTGATGGACTATACCCTCCGGATCAGAGACTTATGCGATGCACTTGGCTCCATCAATGTCACAGTTGATGATGACGAGATGGTGCATGTTTGCCTTGGCGGCCTCGCACAAGAATATGGCTCATTTTGAACTGCCATAACAATAAGGGAGAACCCCCCAAGCTTTTTCGACTTGCAATCCATGCTAATGGTTGACGAGAACCATACACGATCGAAAAGCACGGCATCTGATGGGCAGATGCTATATACACATGATGATCTCGGTCGAGGTCGCGGTCATGGTCACGGAAATCAGGGGAGGAATGGCCGAGGAAGAGGTGGACGATGTCCACAACAGTTTAATTCCAGGCACCAAGAAGATCGAAACAACCAAGGGAATTCCGGCAAAAAGGGGAGCTTCCACCAGCCTGCATCAACCACGCAGAACCAACAAATTGAGTGTTCGTATTGTGGAAAGCCTAGCCACTTTGAAGCTGAGTGTCGGAAGAAGAAGAATGACTCAGTTGCCTCACCCCGGTAGCAAACAAACTACGCTATGATGGATGACCTAGAAAACAAAGGGACGATGTTTGTTATGCGACACCGGGCAAATAGCATGATAACAAGTGTTTCCCAGCCTGATGATGTATGGTTTGTGGACTCAGGTGCCTCAAATCACATGACAAGTCATCAAGAATGGTTCATGAATTTGAGGGAATCCGAGAGACCTGGTGTGGTGGAGATCGGTGATGACTCCACACACATGATTGAGCACATTGGAGAAGTGGCCCTTAACAATCACGAAAGAAAGGGCTACAAGAAGGATGTACTGCATGTCCCGACAATCACAGAGAATTTGGTGCCGCATGGCCAATTTGTCGAGCAAGGAATGCAAGTATGATTCAACCAGAAAGGTTGCTTCATTGAGGATAAGGGCCAACTTATCGCTCATGCAAGAAGAGAAGGTTGCATGTTTATTCTTGATGCAATTGAGGTGAACATAACAATGTATGCAAAGGGACTCAAGGTTGAGTTTGATATTGAGTTGTGGTCCAAAAGGGTTGACCATGTAAACCTCAGTAAACTCTGATCAATGCAAACAAAAGGGGATGTGCACGGATTGCCATGATTTACTTCGAAACATCCTGATAATGTATGTGAGGCATGCCAACTAGGCAAGCAACATAGGCATCCATTCCTAAGCAAAAGAAATGTGAGTAAAGGCTTGTTGGATGTCATCCACTCAGATGTATGGGGCCTAGCTCAAACAACGACAATCAGTGGGTGTAGGTACTTCGTTGCCTTCATTGACGACTATTTGTGGCATACTTGGATACACCCGATGAAGTTGAAAAGTGGAGTCTTCTCCCACTTTCTCAAGTTAAAGAATCGTGTGGAAAATGAGAAAAATCGCAAGATTCGATGCTTATGGTTTGATGGTGGCCAAGAATACTTCTCAACTGAGTTCAAGACCTTTCTGGAAGAGAAGGGAATTCGCCGGGAATTCTCTTGCCTGTACACACCACAGCAAAATGGTGTTGCTGAGTGGAAGAATCACACAATGCTTGAGATGGCCCATGCCATGTTGCAGGAGAAGTACATGCCCAAGATGTATTGGGCAAAGGCAATAGTTACGATTGTGTATCTCATCAATAGGTGCACGACCAAGGGTGTCCATGACATCACCCCTCACGAGAAGTATTTTGGGACAAAGCCAAACCTTTCGCACTGAAGGTTTTTGGAAGCATTGCATTTGTGCATGTCCCCGATGAGAAGCTGAGAAAGCTTGACCCAAAATCGAAGAAGATGATCCTCGTCAGTTACTGATTTGAGCAAAAGGGTTATAACTATTTAAACCCCATCACCCGACAGTCACAAGTAAGCCAAAATGTGGTATTTGATGAGGTGACATCATGGTATGGCCCAACATCAGTGACCCCCCACCGTGCTCGAAACATGCAGATTTGGAGCAGATTCTCATATTGAAGAAGAAGAGATGCCAATGACCATTATGGATGGGGAACCAACAAGGAGTTTGCCCACACTCCAGCTAACTGTAGTGGAGGTGTCATCCAGCCATCAAAGTCTTGCACAGCATGAAGAAACCTCTGATGTGTTGTCACCTTGGTGCTACACCCGTAGAAAGAAAAGAAAGGGCAAAATGCTTGAGCAAGTGGCAAAGGACATGAAATCCAATGAAGACTTAGATCATTCACCCCGATCGGTCGACAACAAGTATGAAATGAAGAAGGCCCCGAAAGTGACCAAAGGAAAACTCCGTCAATCAAATCGACAAAAGAGCCCGATAGTTAGGTTTGGGTACAATGAGTAAATGGCCCACCATTATGCATTCATGATGAAGGTCGCAGTAGAACAAGAACCCGATACTTACAAAGAAGCTGCCCAAGATCCTCGATGGATCGAGGAAATGAGGAAGGAGATGCACGTGTTGTTTGACAACAATGCTTTGGATTTAGTCCCATCCTCTGAAATCAAGAAAAAGTCAATTGGTTGCAGCTGGGTGTTAAAGATAATGCATAATATAGATGACACAGTCAATCGGTTCAAGGCTCGGCTAGTCGCCAAAGGGTATGCTCAAACCCATGGCATAGACTATGAGGAAACATTGTCCCAGTGGCAAAAATGACCACCATGGGGATGATATTTGCACTCGCAGTAGTGAAAGGGTGGCACTTGCATCAAATGGATGTGAAGAACGCATTCCTCCAAGGTTACCTCGAGGAGGAAGTTTACATGATGCAACCACCTGGCTTCGAATCAAACAAACATCCACATGTAGTTTGTTGATTGAAGAAGCTGTTGTAAGGACTGAAGCACGCCCCAAGAGCATGGCATTAAAAGATCACATCATATCTTCACGACATTGGCTTGCAGATGTCAAAATTTGATAACTCATTGTATGTTCGGAACAATCCCAAAAACCTCATCTTCTTAATCTTGTATGTCGATGACCTTTTCATCGGTGGAGAAAGCCTCACCGAGACACAAGATTAAAAATCTGCTTTTAGAGAAGTTCGAGATGAAGGATCTAAATGACTTACATTATTTTCTCGGCAACGAGATCATTCAAACTCCAGAAGGGTACCTACTTTCACAACGACACTATGTGTTGAACTTGCCCTACTAGTTCGGAATGACCGAGTGTAAGTCAATCTCGACACCCCTTGATCGAAATATGAAGCTAACTACAGATTCTGGCAAATTCTGCGAGCTAACACAGTATCGCCAAATAATCGGGAGTCTTATATACCTAACTATCACCCGAACAGACCTCAGCTATCTGGTCGAGCTTCTTAGCCAATTCATGCAAACCCCCCACGACACTCACATGGATTGTGCTAAGCGAGTTGTAAAGAAAAGCAAGAGTGGTTGTGTGTGTGCGTGCGTGAGTATGAGCACGTAAGAGAGAGAGAGAGAGAGAGAGAGAGAGAGAGAGAGAGAAAGTGTGAGAGAGAGATAGATAGATTATATTATTGTCTTCGGAGGTCAAATATGACCTATGAGACCAAAAATATTACATTTCACGTGATACGTTGTCGTGAAGATTTCCGGCTACGGTGAGAAAACCAGGAGGGACAAATAAAATGGGGATGTGCAACGTTGCACATGCACTTGTAAATTTGTGTAGTAAGAATAAGTAAACAAAATGTAATGGGAAGGGTAATAATCTAAGGTGCTAAAGGTGCACCACGAAGTTCGTAGAGGCATAAATGTGATGTGCACTTTGTAGAGTACGAGCTAAGTAGTGGGCATAGTAGTATGTGTGAGGAGTGGGAGCTAAGGCCCCATCAATCCCTCCTCCTAGAATCTAAGCAAATATCCTCATTGAATAAAGGGGATATTTAGTCTCTCCTTTTTGTAACGGCTTTCTCTCCTTATGCTATAAAAGGAGAGGAAGGGGCACCATTGAAGGGGTTGCCTATTTTTGAGTGAGAGGAGGTATACCACTTAGGTCAAGGGTTTCTATTTGGTTTAGGGTTTCTTCTAGGGTTTCTTCATCTCTTTCTTTACTTATCCGATTAGGGTTGACATTCTACTTATGTTTTGAGTCCGGCCCACGCGGCCGCGGTTATAATCGCATTGCGGCTTTCATGCCCAATAACTTCATAAATCTTGTCTCTTCTACTTTCTCTACTGTGTTAATCTCCTCAACTTTGCTCATACCCATCTCCCCATCTACTCCCAAGTCCGAGGCCCCCGTGGTTCCGCCTTATTCTACACGCACGCACGGAAATACGCAACAACGTGTGAAGGTGAGTAGAGACTCTCGATGTTCAAGAACTTTACCAATGAATGTTGCAATCGAGAGTGCACATTGTGGTTGTGAGAGAAATTTTTGCAAGTATTGGGCTCGATCGAAGAGATGTGGAAAGCATGGTCGAATATTATCAAAGGAAGAGCATTGTATCAAAGTGTGATACTCAAACTCTCGAACTTGTTTAGGGCAAAGTGTGCATAGTCGGCCACTCTCATCACTTGTGCCCCAATGCCCCATCTCACATCTCAATGCGAGCGAGCTAAGTCACATGGAAGCAATGGTCCGAATGGTAGATATCGGGATGGGCTCTAACATGTATCGATGTGTACAGCTTCCCCGTTCCGCGAAGAATATGTTTTTGTAGTTAGGTGTAACATTTGTAGTATAATGTGTGAAGTGTGAGCCAGCACATTTGTCCCATGTCATGATACATTGGTGTTGCAAAAAGGCCTCATTTACAGAGGAATCTAGTGACGCATCATGAAGCAAGTGTCTTGCATCCCATCTACCAAACCCTTTTTCTAAATCTTGCATCCAACCGGAACACAAAATTTTGCTTTTATGCATCTTTTGGATCTTTTTGCTTGCTTCCCATGCAATTCTAGGAAGTCAACGTGAGGGGCTTTTTTGAACCTTAAGCATGTTTTCAACAACCCTTTCCATGGCCATGATCTCAATGGGAAGCGATCCCATCTAAAGGAGGAGGAGGGTGTATGGGGTTTGTTTCTTAACTTGTAGAAACTTTGTAAGAAAATGTTTTTGGACATTTTCAAACTCTTTCCACGTAGATTTAGGGATGCTACCACCCCATACTTCCACCCCATAGAGAAGAACCAGGGTCACGAAAGTGTCAAAAAGATATTTCTTGAGGACCCAACACTTAATATCTCGAAGATTGCATGTGTTCTCAAATGCATAATATGCTTGCTTACCCACCTCTAAGCGGCGTGTAGCACATTCATTCCATTTATGATTTGAAGGAACTTCAAGGCCAAGATATTTGAAGCTTTCCACACATTCAAGTGGCTCATTGTTGTACATAATGCATGGTTTATCTCTTTTTGGACTCTTCACAAGAATAATCTTTGTTTTAGAGCTATTGACACTTAATCTAGTATGCATGCAAAATGTTTCCAGTGCCTTCATAAGCTTTTGTGCATCTCCTTAAGTATTTGCAAAAGGCACTACATCATCCGCATATAACAAAAGCATAATCACAACATTCCCAATGGCAACTTCTTCAACACATTCTTCCTTTACAAACTTGGTGACCATTTCTTCTAATTCATCAATGCATAGACCAAATAATGTTGGTGAGAGTGGGCATCCTTGCTTAACACCAATAGTGCTATTGAAAAAATCTGAAAGTCTATCTTTGATACACACACAACATATAACCTTCTCATATATTCGGGAAATTGCAAGCATATATTCACTTGGCACCTCAAGTTCTTCCATCCGCCTCCAAAGATGCTCATGAGGTACCATATCAAAAGCTTTCTTCAAGTCTACAAAGAAACAATATAAACCTTTACCTCTAAGGCGACTTTCCTCCATTAATACTCGAAGAGTGACAAGATGATCAATGGTGCTATGGTGTTTTCGAAAACCAGCTTGTCCATAAGCTCTCTTACCATTTTTTTCAGCCCATACACTTATCTTTGATTCCATTATACATCCAAATAGTTTTGCCATTAATGAGCCAACCATGATGGTTCGATAGTTGTTTACATAATTTATATCTCCGCCTTTATGTAAAGGTTTGATCCAATTTGTAGTCCAATCATATGGTATACCATTTTGCAATGCATCAATAAACATATCACATATCCATATATGTGCTTCCTTTCCCAACCATTTGAGCATTTCAGCTTTTATACATTGAAGATCGCTTGCCTTTCGAGAGGCCAATTTCTTAAGTCCTATGCATATATCTTCAATTGTAAAGAAGGGAGACATATGTCTTGCTGACCAAGCAATTGGTGCACTTCTCAAGTTGCGCGTCCTTCACCGGAATGAGATTGTCTTCAGCAAGTCTCTTCATCCCCTTCTCACTCATGTGACACAACCTCTTGTGCCACAGCTCACCGGCAATGTCGGATGCTACGTTCACTTCTTCCCGGCATATCTGGGCATTCATCAAGTACAGTGTGTTCACCTTCCGGGCTTGAGCCACTATTAGGCTCCCTTTGCAGAACTTCATGACTCCATTCCGGATGCTACCCGTGTAGCCTTCATCATCTAGCCGACCGACTGATTTCAGGTTCAGTCAAACCTCCAGAACATGTCAAACATCCTTCAGCAACAACTTGCATCCGATTGGTGTCGTCAACAACACATCTCCTATGCCGATAATTCGGCATGTACCTTCATTCCCCATCCGGACACAGCCATGATCACCGGCTGTGTAGGATGAAAAGCATTTTCGATCCGGTGTCAGGTGGAACGACGCTCCGGAGTCGACAACCCACGTTGTCTCGTCGCCGACAAGGTTTAACTCATTCTCCTCGGTAATGAGCATCAGTTCCTCTTCACTTGTCGCGATCGCCGACATTCCTTTCCGATCCGATCCTTTTCGGTCTGAACCCTTCTTCGAATCAATGGTGCTGGTTTCTTTCTCTTTCCAGAAATGTCAACAGTTCTTCTGGAAGTGCCCTGGCTTCCCACAGTAGAAGCAAGTAGGCCTCCCCCTTGACTTCGATCTCATCCCCGACTTGTCCCGGTTTTGGGGACTCCGATATCGGCCTCTTCCCCGGTTGTGGTCATCTTCCGTGACCAAGGCCTTCGGATCAGTTCCGAATTCCCGGTCCTTCCGGCGAGCTTCTTCATCTAGCAAGCTTGATTTTACCCTTGCTAGGGACAACTGCTTTCCTTCCGACCCGGCATTGCCCAACGTGACAACTAGCGTCTCCCAACTATCCGGGAGGGAACCGAGCTGGAGTAATACAAGTACCTCATCGGCAAGAGGTACTTCCAACGAGGTTGCCTAGTGTATCAATCCCTGGAAGGCATTCATGTGCTCTGCCATACTGGAGCCGTCTTGGTACTGGACCCTGACTAGATTCCGGAATATCGAAACCCGATTGACAACATTCTTGTTCTGGAACATGATGCCGATCTTCTCCCAAAGTTCATGAGCCTTGCTCTCTTCATTGAAGTTGTTGTACAGGCTCATGTGGATGAAGCACCGGATGTATGTCGTAGTCTTCATGTGCATCACCTCCCACGTTGTGGCGTCAATCTTATCCGGTCTCTTGTCCCTGAACTAAGCCGGCAACCAAAGATATTTAACCACCAGCATATCCCTCATCTTCGACTTCCACACTGAGTAGTTGGAGCTGGTGAGCTTGAAGATGCCGCCGAACGATTCTTCCATTTCCTGTGTTGTTCGCTCTTATACCAGATTGAAGAGAATAGTGCAGAATATTGCTCGGCCACAACCGAGTCTTGAATCACTTCATTTAACGATCAAACACAGAAATGGGAATAGAGATGAATACACGTACACCAAAAATAGAGTACACAGGATGTTTACGTGGAAAACCCTGAATGGGAAAAACCACGGGAGCCCACAAACTCCGAACTATCACTATATGAGAAAGGTACAGTCAGAGACTCGGAGGCAACGACCTCGAGCCCTGTTTTTTCACCAAGCAGTAGTTACAACAAAATATCACTCTGTATCTCCTCTCTCGCTCTCTCTCTATACAACAATATGACTACAACAACCACACTAAAGTGATTGCCCTAAGTCATATTTATACTTATATGAACTTAGGGCTATTTACAAGTATAGCCTCAATAGGCTTACTCAAAACACATTTACCAAAGTGGCTTCTCTTCCGGTTCTCATTGGGTCCTCTCCATTCATAACCGGATCCCATCCAGAGGGACTGGTTTCCCAACAATACATACATACATACATATACATATACATACATACATACACATACATACATACATACATATATACACATACATACATACATACATACATACATATATACATACATATACATATACATACATACATACACATACATACATACATACATACATACATATATACACATACATACATACATAGAACGCAATATTCATGTTTGTGCAAGTATTCAAACGTTTGGAAACAAACACGTGTGAAATGGGGAAAATACGTGCTCCTTTTTTTTTCTTTTTTTTCTTTTATTATCATTACAATTTTGGTCACCCTAGTAGCAAGGAGTCATGCTATTGTTGTCTATGTCTTGGGTTCAATTCCCAATATTCTCATCTCTTTCTCTCTCTCTTTAGTACCATGTCATAGCAACATTTTATGTTAGTGTTATAATAGTGCTTTTCTTTTATTCTTTTATCATTAGAACTAAGTGTCAAGAACTACACGCTCCCTTGATCAACGCTCGGCCGCAACCGAGCCTAGAATAAAACACAGAAAAACAGGGAATGGAACACAACACAATAGAGAGAAGAGTACACAGGATGTTTACATGGAAAACCCAAACTCGGGAAAAACCACAGCAGCCCACAAACTGCAAATTATCACTATGTCAAAATGTACAATAAGAAAGCACCGTGGCCACGACCTCGAGATTGCTATCTTCGCCACAGGCGGCCGGTTACAATCAGAGGCAACGACCTCTTCCTCTCTCTCACTCTCTCTGTACACAGTTGCGCGCTCTAATCTTGCACCAACAAGAATGACAACTACACTTTTTCACTGTATCTCAAAAAATTTGCCCTAAGTCATATTTATACAAATATGACTTTTCGGCTATTTACAAATATAGCCTCGATGGACTCTCAGAAACATATTTACGAATATGTCTCTTCATCCGGTGAGCACTCCTCACCGGGCCTGCATCATCCGGCGCTTGTCGGGTACTCGTCATCCGGTTCTCACCAGGTCTTCCGTAGTTGGGT
Source organism: Azolla caroliniana (assembly GCF_043228905.1). Lineage (NCBI taxonomy): Eukaryota > Viridiplantae > Streptophyta > Polypodiopsida > Salviniales > Salviniaceae > Azolla > Azolla caroliniana. Next base: position 1,263,177 of record NW_028230445.1, read on the forward strand.
ATTCCTCATCAGTACTGTTCTTCTGACTTCCCATCCGGAGGGACCTGTTTCCTAACACTAAGCACAACCTAGTGGTAAGTTGTTGTGCTACTATTACTTGTGTCTTGGGTTCAATTCCCAACTTTCTCATATCCTCTTGTTAGTATCATGGCAAAATTTTATGTTAGTGTCATGTTCCTTTTTCTACTTTTTCTTTCTTTGTTTGTTATTAGAAATTAGCTCACCCAAGTGGTAAGTTGTTATGCTACTACTGCCTATGTCATGGCAAAATTCTATGTTAGTGTCATGTTCCTTTTTCTTTCTTTCTTTGTTATTAGAAATTGTCACCCTGGTGGTAAGTTGTTATGCTACTACTGCCTATGTCATGCTTTCTTCATATTCTTGAATATATGTTTTATGAGTTTTTGATCGTTTCTTTTTTTCTTTCTTTGTTATTAGAAATTAGGTCACCCTAGTGGTAAGTTGCTATGCTACTACTACCTATGTCATGTTTTCTTCATATTCTCGAAAATACGTTTTATGAGTTTTTGAACGTTTGATTATAATTTATAATTACATATTTTGATTCAATCTCTATAGTTCATACTCATTTTTTTGTAAAGTTTTAAAGTGAGGATGATAGAGATGTCTTGATTCGCACCCCCAAAGTATGAATGTGATACAATGCAAATATTGCAACCATACTTATGTTGGTGGTTCACAATTGATTAGAGTCCACTTATTGGGATTGAGAGTGAATCAATATATAATATAGACCCTAGTCAATCCAATCCAACTTTGAGATGATTTACCATACATGTTTGATTGAATCATTCTCGAATGTGAATGCACGTATGATACATATGGTTCATTCTATGCATACATATATGAAACGTGACTTTAAATTTTAGGAGTTTTGATTGATAATTACAAGTGAAGCCCAAATGAGCAAGCTATATTGAGAAAAGTTTTAAGTATCTAGGGTGATAATTTACATTAGGTGTGTGTGTGTGTGTGAGAGAGAGAGAGAGAGAGCCTAGATGGATGTAGCTCAGTTGGTAAGGTTGCTCAATGGAGACCAGGTGGTCATGGGTTCAACCCCTACATTCCACAGTGGCATCTAGTGAAATAGAGATATATATGAAGTATATAATAGAGAGGTGAGAAAATTGGGTTTCGAACCTAAGACACAATGCTTGTAGTGTTATCGACTTACCACTAGGGTAAGCTAATTACGATAAAAAAAAGAGATAGAGAGAAAGAAAGAAAGATATATTAACATCTTCTAAGACCAAAATAGGCCCATGAGACAATTGGTTTACAACAAAAATGGGGTATTTATCCATTCATCGAAAATAAAAATAAAATAAAATAAAATAGAGCTTAAGCTAAACAATTCTAGTAAAAAGCATGTTCTATAAGGAAATGGCTTTATACTAGGCCTAGTTTCATTTCCATCGAAGTCTCTCGAAAAGAAGCGGGAGGTCAAAGGGTTTCGATGTGGATGTGGCCCATGGTCCCAATGTAAAAGGTACCCCAACCATAGCTTCTAGGCAGCGTAGCTCACGTTCCCTTATCTTCTTAATTGTTTGTACTGCACGTCGAGGAACTTTGAAGCCCAACATCCGAGGCCGTTTGGTTGTTCTTTGCCTTTCTGCTTCATCAAGAGAGAGGCCAAGTGGTGTAGGTGTCCACATTCATCATCTCCCCTTGTTCTTGAAAAATTACACTAATTACATGTTGGTGAATATTAAAAGGGTTATGGTTAACACTTTGTAATTTATTCTCCCTACGTTGTTTTAGCTCTAAGATATACCTACCTAGTCTCTTTATATCTAGGGTATCTAATAGTTTGGAGAGGGTGGGAGAGGGTTCCTAGTATGTCTTGGTATTTCACCCTTATCTCGGTATACGTTGGACACTTGCATGTAAAGTGATACTCATCCTCTATCTCTATGTGACATAACCTACATAGCCTTTCCCAACTTAGAGAAGGTCAAGAAGTGTTCCTTATAGTACAACATTTTAGATGGGAGTGGCCCTCGTGGGGTGATCCATTTATATCGAGTGTAAATTTGCCATATTCTCTTGGCGTATTACTTTATTACAATCTTCATGAGAGATTAAAGTTTGATCAGTCCCATGGTTGTACTTAACAAGGTTCACATTATAGAATAGGAAAGAAAGGTTGTGCCTTAGTTGGGTGGCAATGTTAAACCACATAAACATATGGTGGCTCAAGATTATGATAGAAAATGTCGCTTAATTTATTGCGAAGGAAGGTAATAGGCATGGAAAGACAAGGATTGTAGTTTCTTGGTGGCATGTGGTACCTAGTGATAAACAAATAAAATGTGCAAGGTCCTTGATAACTCTCAACTGTGTGTCTTGGGTTTTTTATAGTCGCATCCAATGTCCATCACGTGAAAGGGAAAATACAAATTCTTTGCAATTGGAGGACTTGACAACATCTCATATTTTGGGATGGGAGGATATGAACTTTTATTTACCCTAGTTTAATGCTATGACATGTTTGGGTTTGGTTAATGCACATGATGCCATGTTATGAACCCATAGAAAAATTATGGCTTTCTAAACAACTAGGAGAAGGCTTCATACTCTAGAAATTACCAAGCTATATATCTAGTTGCAAGAAATGCCAACTTTGGAATATCCAATTCTAGATTTGGCAACCTTGTTTTCCTTTCAACGCTAAGGTGTTTATTTGGAGTGTATCGGTAGATGGATTATCTCTAGGGGTTGCTTTGCAAAGATGAAGTATTTCTTTTGAAATGTATTTGTTTTGCAAAATTTTAATTTACCTCTAGGATGTTGGAACACAATAGACATCAATTTATTAGTTGTCTAGCTGTAAGGGCTATTTGAAATTTTATATCTATATTGTGGGTTTCTATGAGTGGATTGTTGAAATCCATGTTTTGATGGGTGTTTGGCCATGTGCAATAGAAAATGCCTTATCCACATATTGAGGTAGGGATATAATCGGCATATGTAGAACACCTTTGTTTTTAATGCTCAATATGAGGTTCAAAGACAAGTTTAACAACTAAAAGGCAATTTGGATGGCAATTTTCCTTATTGAAAACTTCAGAGATGTTGTCATAATAGGAATTAGGCCTATTTAGGTTGGCATGACATCATATCCATCATTCGCATGGGTCTTTATCACATAGGGCTAGGTATGCCCATAACTATATATCTAGAGAAAGGTATGGTTTGGGAACCCTCGTAGTTTTTTTGGCAATCCAATAGGATATCATTATCTATCCATTGTAATTGAACTTCGTAATTAAAATATTACTATTTATGGGAAACAAACATCTTGCAAAGGAGATTGAAATTTGTCATTAGTTGTATGATGTATCATTCCCCTTTCTAGAGTAGTTATTTATTGGGCTATCATTTGCTTGCCTTACCAAGCAACAAAATATCATGGTGTTGTATGCAATCTCGTAGAGAGGGTACTTAGCAAGCATGTTCATGCATGCCATTAACGTGTTCCTATACAATCAAAAGCTATTGCATAATTGTTTGAGGATAACTCTTGACTTATCGTCAAGCATGCTTTTTGGACTCGTGGAGTTTTGTTTTTGTTCACGATTCATGAGCACGAGGGAGAAAGCGTGTACGTTAATGGTAAGTATCTTTGACTTAACAGAAAGACATGAAACGCTATATGAATGGCTTTGAAAGGCCAGCGTGGCATTGACATTAATGGAAGGGTATTTGAACATCTTCAAAAGGCCAAAGAAGGTACTTATACAATGGCATATATTAAATCCATACATTAATTCAATAGATCACATTTAGTAAAAAATAGGGAAACTTTTGAGATTTGGAATAGGCTACACAAGTCAACATAAACATTGCCAACCACCAAGGTTACACCGGTGAGTAAAACCTTTTTGGAGCTCCTTAGGGACTAATTCACTATTTGGAGATTGAATGGACATAGAAACCTTAAAATTGGTAGATTATCATACTTTTCTCACGATTTATCGTTATTCATCCCAAGAAGTGAGTGAAGGAGAGGCATTTAAACATATATATTAGTTTTATGAGAAATAAACACTCAAGATTGGGCCATAGTTGAGTTGATTGTGTCGATGGTGAGGTTGTGACTTAATAATTGATGTAGCATAAGGTTTAGGAACACAATAGATGGTGTAACAAAATATGTGTGAAAGTCGTGAATGGACAAAAAGTCCTCATGTTGGTGTGAGTCAGTTACCTAAGACTTAAAATTAAATATAGAAGGGGATTAATGCTACGACAGAGGACAAGCCTCACAACATGCCATGCCTATTTATTTGCATTGTCATTGCCATAGTTCTTGTTCTTATTCTTTAACTTCACCACCAATGAGTGTGAGGATCATGACAATTGGTATCAACAAGTTTGTCACTTGGATTAACTGTTGCATATTGAGAGGGCATGGAGAACCAGTACATTCCATAATGGCATCAATAATGGTGCAAATAGCATGTAGAACAATAAGCGAAAAACGTCGAAAACATCCTTAGGATTCTCCAGTGGGCCATCCTTACTACCAAGTAGGGGCATTTGTGGAGATAAATGAGAACATGTAATTCATCAAGGTTTTGCATTTCTCCTTAATCCCTTAATTGAAGTGCAACTTGAAGAGACCGGTTATCACACATTTTGTTTGTGCATGAACAACGTAACGTGATTATATTAGAAAATGAAACAATGCATATCAATGCCAAGATTGTCAAACACAAATAGGTTGCTTTAATCAGGAAAGCACGCGTGCAAACGGATCGTCATTTGCGTGATTAGGAACCTTATTATTGCATGGGCTCAATAACGTGTAGGATCGATTACGTTTTTACGTAGTGTTAGCTCCCCGTGCTTTTAACCGCCTAGATGAGAGAAGCTACGGAAGCACTTCGTGGCACTTTGAAGGTTGGACCGAGCACAACATTGTAGAACCTCCTATTTTGTTGTGTCCGGCCATATATGGTCACAAGGACCTCCTCTCTTGCAGCCGCCAGTGCGCCACCACCCCGAGACAGCCCAAACCGGTTAAGGAAGCTCAAGCCTAAACCGAACCGCCAAACGGTTTAAAAACGGTTCGGTTCAGGCTTGAGCCGAGTCGTTGCCGATTCCCGGAGGCCCCTGTGGCCAAGATGACAGGGGATCCTCCTCCCCTGTTCTTTTCATCAACTCTCCCAACCCAAGCTTCCGCCTGCTGCTGATCTCCTGCTCCTCCTCGCCCGGCGAACCATCCCATTCCCTCCTCTTATTCTGCAGGTAAGATCCTCTTAAGAATCACTGCCTTTCAAGATCATCTTTGGTTTTTAGGGTTTGAGGTGATGTAAGCATCACCTTTTCATGGAATCAAAAGCTGATACAGTTCCTTCCGTAATCTAGTGCAATCCATGAAGGATCTTCCTATTTTAGAGGTTAAGATCGTTAAAGAATCACCATTTGTGATACTCAGAAGCTTACACAGTCTTAACCTTTGAAATTCTTAGGGAATCTATCCTTTATCGGGCCACGTCATCTAAAAATCCTCGTTTCTTGACAATCATAAGCTAGTCCAAAATGTAATCTTTGTGAAATCCCTAAATGGATAACGATGAACGTTGAAACTGTTTCGACCTGTCAGGTCTGTGAAGTCTGTAATGAATCTGTTTTTTTATGGTCTGTCCAGATATATCTAAGAATTTCCAGTTGATAAATCAGAAGCTCAATGAAGAGTAAGAAAGTTGATAAATCAGAAGCTCAATGATAAATCTTTATGAAATACCTGAACAAACTGAATCTTTGAGTGATTTAAATTAATATGCATTGTTAAGCAACTTGGAGTTTTGAATAGAGAGAGGAGATGTCTCTTAGTTTATGTTTTGAATAGAGTAGGAGATGTCTCTTGCGTTAGGGAATCATTGTCTGTATCAAGTACCAATAGATGATATATGGTATGCTTTTATGTGAAAGGAATTGAAAAGTAAACTACTAATTCATTTACATTGCTATATGAATGATTGAGTTTGAAATCTTTTTGTCCCATTTCTGATCCTCACAAGAATATCTAGATTGAACATGGTTCTTGAGCAGCTAGTCAAGGCACCTATAGTTTCCCCGTTGTTGGATCTCTTGCTGGAGTGGCGCCAAACATCTTTGATCTTTGTATCGTACTGCTTTGATATGTTTGCTGTCACTCATTTCCTGATTATATAAACAAATTGAAATGTTTGTGTATTTAGTCTTTATTCTCTATATGATATCCAAATTCCATTACAAATTTAACTATTCCTCTTGATTAAAGACCAAATGATCTCCCATTCATTTAATTCCGGCAATGATTTCGAGTTTTGAAACGTTTGATTTCATCCTTACCCTTGACTTACTCTTGTGGTTCCACATTCATGAATATTATATGTGGCTGTAGATATCTGGACCAACTTTCAGTTTGTTTTGCTATTTCTTTATATGGGGGTGGAACTTGAAATAATTTCTTTTAATAACTAAAGTGGGTTTCAGTTATTTCTTTTCTATTCTCCCAAGAAACCCTAACCTCAGTAGAAGCATTTGTTGAGCTCTATATAAAACCTTAACCTATATAGAATCATTTGAGGAGGTCTATGGTTGAGATTTCGATCATATGCTATGTGGTGAATGTTTTAGTTTTTTTCATTTTTTATGCTTTTCCGAGAATCCGTAATCTCTATAGAAACAGTTGATGAGTTCTATGGTTGGCATCTGGCTGTAAACAGACTTTTCTTTTACATAAAACCTTAACCTATATAGAATCTTTTGAAGAGGATTGGATTTGGATCATATGCTATGTGGTGAGTATTTTACTGTTCTCCAAGAAATCGTAACCTATATCTTATTATTTGACAAGTTCTGTCGCTGTAAACTTGTCTTTTTCTTTTACACGAAACCTTAATCTATGCTGAATCATGAGGAGGTTTATGGTTGGGATTGGTCATGTCCTGTGCGGTGTTTGCTTTAGCATTTTTCATTTTATACTCATGAATCATGTTCTATAAAGTTCTAATCTTGTTTAATTTTCATTGACTGAGATAGATCATCATAGAGCTCTGAGTAGTTAACTTTTGGGAAAATCTTCTAACATGATAAAGAGGAACATGTAAGTGTTCTTCACATTATTAATGGAAATCATTTAAACGTATTAGAACTTTGTACTTGGGAATATATGAAACTATATTTTGAGGGTATCAATTGAACATGTGTGATACTGGTGATTAACGACTGGCATTTTTGGAATATATAAAGAAAATGTATGTGAATGGCACAAAAGGTCTATAAAATAAAATTTGATAGAACTCAACCATGGTTTCATCTGGAATACAGTAATGGGATTACAATAGTTACCATGGGTAATCATGGGTAAAAACTCATTTGTCTTAGTCGAATCAAGTACTCCCAAATGAGACTTCTAATAAGCAGTCATAAGAGAAAAAAATATGATGCCCTTAGACTCTAAATTGCATATAATTTTGTGTATATTTCTCTTTAATAAGATGTATCCATAGCATGCAACTACTTTAGATACTACTTGCGTATTAGCCATGCATTTCAGAAGTGGTGAACCACAAAACTGAAATATTCCTCGCTCTCCCATTGAGATGGGAGAATAAATACACGTGAGCTGATAGAGCAATGTGGTTGATGCTATGAGTTCATATAGGAACATGTGAAGGTAGTTAAAGTCCCACGACTTGATATCACCAAATCCAGCCATGTTAATTGTTTGTGAATATCAAAGTCTTGATAGGTCCCATTGTCTATCTAATGTAGCTAGGTGGATGCAGTTTATACTTATTCCTCTTATAAGTTGGGGACACTTGGGATACGGTTTTTACAAGCTTTTGCATCTGGTAAGCGAAAACTCATATTGAAATATGATGCAAGTTTCTTTTCTCTCTTCCAAGAGAATTACTCCATCATTACAATATATATTTGGAGCAATATAAGAATTTTAGTAGCTTATGTCTTGTAATTTGTTTCAAGCTTTATCATTGTTTTTAAGGTTTAGGGTGGTTAATAGGTGGTGTGCACAAGCAATAAAGGAATTTGCTAGGTCATCCACAAATGTGACATGAACTATGGCAAGGTTCAATATTCAAGTTCAAATCCTTAGGTTCTCAAGCAACATTGTATCCGAAGAGCTTTAGATTTCACACTATGCCAAGCTCATGATTCGCATCAAATACGATAAGTACATTCATTGATAAAACACAATGTAAATCCACATAGGATGCTTATCAAGTCATATTCAAGGAGCTAAGCTATATGAAGTATATTTTATCTTTTGAAAGAGGGTACATATGAAATTTCAGTGTGTGGATTCACTCAATCCTATTAGGCATAAATCTCTGCATTAAAAGGTTTTAGACACCAGGAATATTTATTTTGTTATAGATTGTAATACCTAACATTCACATGTTTACCCTGAAGGATTCAATTGTAGTAATGGGTGTAAACTCACTACCTTTTTCTACAGATATAGGGATGGCGTGTTTGCTAAAGCTATGTTACAACCCCACAAAAGACATAATATTACAATATTATATGAAGTATGATGCAATTTTTCGGGAAAAAGAAAGAAAGAAAGATGCAAGACTGCTTCTTAGACAAGCATGGATTTCTTCTTGTGACAATTGGCTAGATCCCAACAATGTGGAGGACATCAATACCAAAAGATCTTTCATGTGAAATATAATTCATAATGGCGTGTTGTTGATAAATAAGAAGATGCATGGATTGATTGACAAAATGATGTTGAAGGCTACTAAAAGATGTTATATTAAAATATAATATGAAGTCATGAAAATGTATGATGCCTACAAGGTTGACACTCAACAAGCACAATTACAATGTTTGGAGCTTCATGCCCTACGGGACAAAGGTATATTTTATAGATGGGTTTTTGACAAGGTGGGTTGTTTTACTCTACACCAAAGTATTTATTTAAGCCGATAGTTAGAACTTAAACCTTGGTAAAAAAACATGGGTATTACCTCTATGTACATATTTCAAGTACAACCTAAGGGTGTTTTTACTACTTTGGTTTCTTTTTCTTAGAGAAGAAGAAGAAGAATGGATGATGCATTATACCATTTATTAGATAGGTATAGATTTTTGTCATCTATTGGCAATTGATTAAAACTTAAGAACATAGAAAACTATCATACTAGAGACACATTAGCAAAATAAATTGAACACAAGGTGGATATATCATGAAGGCAATAGTGGATGAGCAAAAACTCATTGCAAGGGAGAGCAAAGCACATGTCAATACAACCCAAAGGGGTTAAAAAATGACGTTGACGATGTTTTGAGTAGGCCCAAATTATAGGAAAAACCATGTGTGGTGCTAAGGAAACACCATGCAAAGCAAGCACATTACCAATTTACATGTGTTGCTAGTACAAAGTGGTAGTCGTAGGTAAACCAACCACTATCATGGGTAGGGGGAGTTCCTTTCTCCAAATATTGGTCATGCCATCACATCCTTGTTTTCAACACCGTAGTTTTCATCTCCCAAAATTTGGTCGCACCTCTCGCTTCTTTTCACAATATTTTTGTCCCAACAAATCATCGCACCTTCCCATGCTTATTTTCAAGACCATAACATGCCCCTCTCTCTCTAGTCAACAACATTGGATGTAAGCTACAAAAGAATCATAAAAGTAAGATTCTCTCATCCGGTTGGGTTGTTGACATAAGGAAATGGTTTAGAAGATGGGGTTTGGATGATCTTTTAGATCTTTCAGGCAGTGTTATGCACTATGTAATGATTCATGAAAGGTTGGTGGAATCGTGAAGGATGAAGTGGGAAGATGCTACGAGGACAAAGCTAGAATACTACATTGCAAATGTCAACCCTCAATGTTGGTCTTAATATAAAGCAAGAATGCCTATTGATCGTATCCAACCTTATGTCATTACCAATATGAGAAGTAATGCTCGTAGAGCCCTTACACTACATCGCACTCGATCTCAAAAGTTATGTATTGAAGTTGCATCATGGTATCAAAATGTAACTAATTTGAAGACATGCAAAGTATGCAATGAAGGCATGGTAGAGGATGAATGTCACTTGCTCTTCACATGCTCGACATATAATGCAATTCGTTTAAGATATGCTGACATACTAAGAGGGAGTGATAACTTAAGTGCCATACTTAAGACACCGCCGAGAAGGTTGAGCTCATATGTGTATGCTTTATTCACACATTGAGAATTTATGCTTCAATGTATGAATACCCCTTCTTAGGAAGGAGACACATATTAAGAACACATGTATACTCTAGTCCCATAGGTCAAAATTGGCCTCTTTATGGACGATAAAAATTCTAATTCTAATTCTAACAGATTATAATGAACTTACCACATTGTTTAGGCCTCGTTTCAATTAGATAATATATATTTTATTCCTCTTTGCAAATTTGAATTTTTTATTCTTGTCCTAATAATTCATGGCTCATAACTTTGCTTGAACTTTAAAGGTTCCAAAATATTAAAGTTCATTTTGGCCATTATCATAAGTGACCTCCACAAATTACTAAGAAAATATATAAACCCGTGATCAAAACTAGCAATGGGCGCGGTTCGGTTCGGTTTCAAGGCAAAGAAATCGAACTAAACCGAAACGGAACCGTTTATTTAAAACAAAAACCAAACCAACCCGTTTATGAACTCTCAGTATTGAAACCAAACCATTTAAGAAATAGTTGAAACCAAACCATTTAAAACCAAACCGTTTAAGGAAAAGTTGAAACCAAACTGAACCATTTAATAAAAAATTTAAACCTAACCACTTAAATTAGTTTAATTTAACATCTAAATAAACAAAAATACATTAAATTAAATAAGCATTTAAGTTAAATTTATTAAATCAATAAAAGAAACTTTAATTGAACCATTAAATTAAATAAACATTCAAGTTAAATTAATTAAATCAATAAAAACCCATTAATTAAACCATTAAATCAATAAACTATTAAGGTAAAACAAAAGTTAACCTATAAACCTATAAACCCAAGTTTTAGAATCGAACCAAACTGAAACTGAACCATTTATCAAAAATCCAAACCAAACCAAACCATTATATTTTTTTGGAGCCAATAAACCATTTAATGGTTCGGTTTGGTTTGAGCCGAAACCGTGCCCATTACTAATCAAACCATGGAGCTATATCATTTTTATATTAGTTGACAAGAAGTCAATCACCTTCCCTCGGTCTGTGTATAACATGTGATAAATGTTCAAGGTGGGCCCAAAGTAATTATTATCCTCCCAAATCCATCCAAGGTGGAACCCTTGCATATAGGAAATAAACAAACAAATATTCTACTTTATAGCTCAATTGACCGAAAAGAAGTTCAATGGATCCATAGAAGGCACGATATAATGGACACATTCCCTAGCCACATGAAATTACCTTGTAAATTTATGACATTTGAAATGATGTTAACTCATTATACACATAGAATATTCCAATGCAATGACAAAGAAAGTAATAATGATCATAACTTTATCCTCAACATGTAAGGACATTCCATGCATTTCTCAGTTCCTTATCAACACAATTTTAGAATCACTTAAACAACAAATAAGAGTTTAGTTTTTGTGTGTGTGTCCCATCTTATTAACATGTAAGGTAGAAAACAAGAAAAACGCAAAAGTCTACCAATATACCAAACACGTGTTTAAGTAGACATTTCCAAATTCCAATGTATTTATGAGCATATTGAAAATTTGTAATGTGTCATTAAGGTGGATTTTGACTACATTTGCCGAGTTCCGATGTGCTATTAGAGTGTATTTTTCAATATATTGGCTAGAAAACCATCCATGACCGCTTTTCATGCAGGAACATTTGTCATAATGGAATTCGGTAAGTCATAAAAAATAAAGTGACATACTTTTTTACTTTTAAGTGGGTTCCATTATCCATATACCAAGGTGATAAAAGACTACCACTACCGGAAAGGTCAAGATTTACATGCAAGTTGAACAAGAAGATGAGTGAGTGGAATGTTGGTGCGCAAGTGATAGCGGCAATGCTTGGAGACCAAGTGCATGGAACATACATATAAATGGGCCGGGGAGTGGCAAGAAAGGATAGATAGCTAGATATTTTTAGCGTCCATAGAGAGGTCAATAGTGACATGTCGATAGATAGGTAGATGTGAGTCAGTACTAGATTGGGCCTTTGACAACGCTACGGATCGAATAAGAAACAAAGGGCAATGTGAAGAGGCCGAAAAGTGTAGAAGAGTGAAAAAGATGAAAAAGGAAGGAAGGAGAGGAAAAGAAGAAATAATTAATGATCACGTGTGGGAGGGAAGGGAAGCTTGTGAGCGAGTCCAAAAAAGAAAAGAAGCCCATGCATAACCATGGCATGTCATGGGCATGCCCATGGAGGGAACGTGTTTTGAGGCATATCCTAAATGTGTAATAATGAATGGGGTGGTAGTGTGTGCAAGCAAGAAGCATGAGGAGGAAAGATCCACACGGGTAGTCCCTTGGACATGCACCACCATCATCATCACCATCATCATCATCCATACATTCACTACACCACACTTTTCTCTAATATAATTCCTTCCCTCCCTTCACCAAATTACACCACTTTCCACAAGCTCTTTCTCACTATCTCTTGACACACACACACACCCCTCTTGTTTGTGTTGTGTGTCAATTGTGTGAGAGAGGGACACACCTAGAGGCTACCACCCAACCACGTTACCCCTAATCCAATGGCTTCCTTCAAACCCGTCCCCCGTAAGATGGAGCGCGCCCACGGCCCTGCGTCCGTCCTCGCCATCGGCACCGCCAATCCGCCCAACGAATTCTTGCAAAGCGACTACCCCGACTTCTACTTCAACATCACCAATAGCAACCACATGACCGACCTCAAGCTCAAATTCCAACGCATGTGTACGTATAAACCATCATTTCAACTAGGACCTCATAATGTAATGTTATTAGATTTCTAGTGGTCTCAAGTGATCCATCCGTGTGTTGGCTGGCCTCGCGTGAAATGGCCGGCCCATCTCCGTAGTAGTAGTAGCGCTAACTCGGATCTTGATTCGTTCATGTAGGCGACAAGTCGGGGATTAAGAAGAGGTTCATGTACTTGAATGAGGAGATACTGAAGGAGAATCCCAACATGTGTGCCTACTGGGAGAAGTCATTGGATGCTCGGCAAGACATGGTGGTGGTGGAGGTGCCGAAGCTCGCCAAGGAGGCGGCGACCAAGGCCATCAAGGAGTGGGGGCAACCGAAGTCGAGGATCACTCACCTCGTGTTTTGTACCACGAGCGGTGTGGACATGCCAGGGGCTGACTGGGCTCTAACCAAGCTCCTCGGCCTTCGTCCCACCGTGAAGCGCCTAATGATGTACCAACAAGGCTGCTTCGCCGGGGGCACGGTCATGAGGATTGCCAAGGACTTGGCCGAGAACAACAAAGGTGCGAGAGTGTTGGTGGTGTGTAGTGAGCTCACGGCAGTGACATTCCGAGGGCCCAGCGAGACCCACCTCGACAGCCTAGTCGGGCAGGCGCTCTTCGGAGATGGGGCTGCGGCCCTCATTGTCGGTTCGGACCCCGAACCGAAGATCGAGCGCGCTTGGTTCGAGGTCCACTATGTTGCATCCAATATCTTGCCCGACTCCGATGGTGCCATCGATGGTCATCTCCGCGAGGTCGGCCTTACCTTCCACCTTATGAAAGATGTCCCCGGGATCATCTCGAAGAACATCGGAGGGGTACTCAAGGATTCCTTTGAGAAGGCATTCGGGCCTGACCCCAACGGCACACCCGAGCTCAATGACCTCTTCTGGATCGCGCACCCAGGTGGACCTGCCATTCTCGACCAGGTCGAGGAGAAGCTCGAATTGAAGCCGGCCAAGATGGCACCCAGCCGCCATATCTTGTCGGAGTACGGGAACATGTCGAGCGCATGTGTGCTCTTCATCATGGACCACATGAGGAAGAAGTCGGTTGAACAAAAGCTGGCTACTACTGGGGAAGGTCATGAATGGGGATTACTCCTTGGGTTCGGACCAGGCCTCACGTGCGAGACCGTGCTGCTCCGGAGTGTTCCTCTCGAGAATGGGCCGACCGAGGTAACCGCAGCCAACTGAATTCCTCTTATACTAACTCAATGGGGGTGGCTTTGTGTGCTCTAGTCAATGATTTCACTAGGCATCTTCCTCATGGTGGTTATAAATGAGTTCAAGAGTATGAAAAATTGTGCTTCTCAATGAATCCAATGGTTTCATACTTTGTCCTCGTCTTCCTCATCCTTAGGATTGTCATAAAATGAATTCAAAATTCTCTTAAATAACATATGTATTGGCATGGTATAACATTGTCATGAGCTGATGCATAGTATGCATATGCTATATTTGTACTCAAGCTAAATTAATAGATTGCGTTTTTTTATTTCTTTGTTGAATCTCTTTCAGTTGTGTCGGATTTAACTCGCAATAATTTTTTTCTTCACATGGTTAGGTCTTAGGTTTGATTCTTAATTTTTCATCGCAACTTTTATGTTTCCTATTTGTTGTACCATTTGAACATTTCTTGGGTGTGTATTCTATGAAGTTTTTCGTTGATTTTGTCTTATGATTATTTTGTTTCTCATTTTTATGCAATTACCATACCTAATAGCAATCTTACCTTCGTCATAAGCTATTACACGATCAATGGTAAGCTCTTCACTTCAACGCTCGACTATCACACCTCTTTTCTTTCTAATTCTCTAGATGCAGTTGTGGAATGTAGGGTTGAATGTATGATTTTCTTGTCCCCGCTAGACAACCTTATTCCATCTCTCTCTCTCTCTCTCTAAATCACTCCTTTTTGCAATGCCAATGTATTATGAAATGGGAAAACTATGAAGACTCATGCTTCAAACATTATATTACATATGTTGTAGATAATTACAAAAGCATAATATGAAGATCATGGAAATTTCATGTAAAAAGTAGCATGCGGAAGCAAGTATGAAGACTGAACAAAAGGAAGAAAAACTCAGGTTTAATGGGGAGCTTGAGCTTACGCAGTATACGCGGGAGAGAGAGAGAGAGTGAGTGAGAGAGAGAGAGAACACAAGAACTATATTCAATAAAAAATACTCAATCTCTATTCACCACACTTTGTGTACATATATGTGTTCAATGAACACTTTTATACAAGTCCTAGAAGGACTGACCGAAGTACTGACAGTACTTCAATGCTCATTAAGAGCTCCTACACTAACTCCCAAATGTATTCCTCACGGAATATCTTTCCTAACGGCCTCCCAGTTTACGCACCGATCCGGCCCTACCTACACATCGGTTTGCGTACCGGTTTACGCACTCGGCCTAACCGATCGGTCCCAACCGATCCGGTCCTCGACTTCTTCAGCCGATCCGGCCGATGTTGAGCTTGTCTCTCAACACTCCCCCTCAAGCTCAACTTGACGCTCTTCGGGATCTTTGGGCTCACAGCTCCGGTTCCTCCTGGCTTCACACCTCGCTCGCGCTCCTCGACCTGTTCGACTCTGCGTGCTTCGACCCTTCTGGTCGTCTTGTCTGCTCACGTGGCCCTTATCAGCTCTTCTGCTGTTGCGATGTTGACGCTTCTCCTGCTGCCTTTTCTTCTGCTTGGGCCTTGGTTGATTCAACGTATCTAAATCAAACATCCGAACTGACTCGGCTACCTCCGATCGGTTTTCGCTCTCGTCCGAGTTGGCTGTCTCCAACTCGTCTTCGGTCTTCTCGCCCTCGATGGCGTCATCTTCCCCATGCGTGGTTGGCTTTGGCTCTCTCCTTCGGTTGCTCCCCTTCTGTCCGCCTCCGGTCTTTTCCGTGGGTCCGCCCTCGGCTTCTTCAGCCGATCCGAAGTCGAACTCGACAACCGAGTCAACCGACTCGGGGTCGCGGTCTCCGCTCCTTTCATGCTGCCTTGCTTGGTCGTTTGGGACTGTTCTTCCCCTCAAGTTTGGCACGTCGAGGTGACACAGTCCGAGCGCACCTGAGAATTGCCGCAACTTGTCCAGACCAAGAGACTTGGTGAAGATGTCGGCAGTCTACCGATCCGTCGGAACGTACTGAAGTTCGACTTCACCGGAAAGGACACGCTCACGGACGAGATGGTAGTGCACCTCAATGTGCTTGGTCCGTGTGTGGAAAACGGGGTTTTTCGCGAGCTGGATGCTGCTAAGGTTGTCGCAGTAGATCGTCGTCGGATCTGACACCTCTTGCAGGTCCTTAAGTAGCCGCTTCAACCATATGGCTTCGCATGTCGCGACAGCCGCTCCTCGGTACTCAGCTTCGGTGCTCGACAGTGCAACTGTCGACTGCTTCTTACTACTCCACGCGATCGCGGCACTCCCGAGGGAGAACACGTATCCGGACGTGGAACGACGATCGGCGGCGTTGCCAGCCCAATCAGCATCGGTGTAGCCGACTAACTGCACGGCTGCACCAGTTCGATATAGTAGTCCCCGGTCCTTAGTGCCGTTGACATACCGAAGTATGCGTTGCGCACACTGAAGGTGCTCCTCGGTAGGTAGCGCCATGTACTGACTGATCACTCCGACTGGATAACTGAGGTCGGGTCGGGTGATGGTCAAGTATATGAGGCTTCCGACAATTTGTCGGAACCTCGTCGGGTCGCATACCTTTCCCGTATCGGGACGAAGCTTAATGGTTCTGTCCTGAGGAGTCGAGACGGACTTACAGTCGGCCATCCCGAATTTGAAGAGCATACTCAGCACGTAATGATGTTGGCTGATCAATATGCTTTCGGGGGTCCGGATCACTTCGATCTCGAGGAAGTAATGAAGGTCCCCCAGATCCTTCATGTCGAACGATGCCGCAAGCTGGAGCTTTACGCGGTCGATTTCACCTAGGTTGGTGCCGGTGATGACCAAGTCATCAACATATAGTAAAATACTAACCGGTCCGAGTCGACTTTTCCAGATGAACGAGGAAGAGTCCGATTTTGACGTGATGAAGCCCATCCGACGCAGTTGCGTGATCTTCGCGTTCTAGGCACGCGGGGCTTGCTTCAGTCCGTAAAGGGACTTCTTCAGTCGGCATACTGCCGAGGAGTTCGTTCCAGAGTGAAATCCGGGGGGTTGTACCATGTACACCTATTCCTCAAGGTCACCTTGTAGGAACGCATTCTTTGCATCCATCTGATGTAAGTGCCACCCCTTCGCCACAGCTACTGTGAGCAAAACACGAACAATCGTCATTTTCGCGACCCGCGCAAACGTCTCATCGTAGTCGATGTCGTGTTTTTGCGCGTAGCCCTTTGCCACCAGCCGAGCCTTGTACCAGTTGACCGAGCCATCGGTGTTGTACTTGACCTTGTACACCCACCGACACCCGATTGGTTTTACCCCTTTTGGTGCGTCAACCAGGTCCCAGGTCTCGTTCTCCACCAATGCGTGCATCTCTTCCTTCATCGCGGCGCGCCAATTCACGTCCTTCGCTGCTTCTGCGTAGCTCTCCGGCTCACGCACTTCCGCTATACGGGTCATGTACGCATAATGATGCGCCATGTACTCGTTGTACCCGAACTGCAAAACAGGGTTCTTCTGGCGGGTAGATCGGCGTAATCTCACACCAGCCGATGTCGAGGCCTTCTCGGTCGACGCAGACTTCACCTTTAAAGTCCCGTCACCGGTTCCCTCAGAGTCGGACTCGCGTCGGTCTGACTCGTTCCTATCCGTGCCGGAATCCGACACCTTCTTCTTCCCTTTCTCTTTGCGCGTAAGCCGTCTCCTCGGCTTCCTACGCGGGGAATGCACGACCGAGTCTCCACTACTCGCCGGTTCTTCATCGGACTGGTCGTACCGACTCAGTCGTCCAATCGGTCCACTTAAACGGAGTGAAATCAGACTCTCTTCGCGGGTCTTGATTTTGGGCTCCTCCGGAGCCACCTCGGCCTCGCTGACCTCATCGTCAGAACTCGGATTGGAGTCGGGGTTCGAAGTCGGGGGCCGGTACCAGAACGCGGACTCGTCAAACACAACGTCGCGGCTAACACGCGCTTGTTTGGTGCGAGGGTTATAGCACTTATAACCCTTCTGCTCGTCCGAGTAACTGACCAAGATGCATTTCTCGGCCTTTGCGTCCGGCTTCCTCCTTTTCTCCTTCGGTACATGCACATACGCAATGCTACCGAACACCCTCAAGTGTCGCAAGTTCGGCTTCGTTCCGAAATATAGTTCGTGCGTCGACAGTTTGTCTCCGATCCGGTTTTGGATGTATACCGCGGTCCTTACCGCTTCGGCCCAGTAGAACTTGGGCAAGCTCTTCTCCTCCAGCATGGCCCGTGCCGCTTCCACAACTGACCGATTCTTCCTCTCGGCCACGCCGTTCTGCTCCGGAGTGTATCTACAACTGAATTCGCGCCGAATTCCCATTTGTTGTAGATAACCGTTGAATTGACCGGAAAAGTACTCTTTCCCGCCATCCGACCGCAGGCACTTGATCTTTCATCCGGTTTCCGTTTCCACAAACCCTTTGAGGTCCCAGAAACAGTCGAGGACTTCGCTCTTCCTCTCAATGAGGTAGATCCACGTGTGCCGCGTGTGGTCGTCGATAAAGGAGACGAAATATCGGCTCCCGCCAAGACTAACGTTTTATGCCGGCCCCCATACATCGGAGTGTATAAGGTCGAGCTTGTTCCAGCTCCGGTTTCGCTTGTTGGGGAAAGGAAGTTGGTGTTGCTTCCCGAGCTGGCAGGCTTCACAAATTTGTGCCTTTCGGCCACTGAATTTGGGCAATCCGAACACTACCTGTTTCGATTGCAGATCTTGAAGCCGCTAGTAGTTGATGTGGCCTATCCGCTTGTGCCACAAGTCGATGTCCGACTCGGATTTTTGTCCCTTCGCGAACATTGCGGTGCCGCCGTCAGTGTAGTCGAGGATGAACATCCTCCCGTCTCTACGCCCTTGCACAATAACACGGCCTTCTTCCTCAATGAAGCACCCGAGGTGTGTGAACCGAACCTCCATCCCTTGGTCGACGATCTGTCCGATCGAGACCAAGTTCTTCGTGATTGTCGGAACATGCAACACGTTCATGAGTTTCCTTTCTGCCCGACATGGCTAAGGGGAACTTCTCCGACATTCGCGATCGGATGGAGAGTGTTGTCTCTAGTTGCGACTACTCCAGGTTGTATCGGTTTTTCAAGGTACGAGAACCACTCCTTATGGCTCGTCATGTGGTTTGACGTGCCGAAGTCTACGTACCACACCTCGTCCGATCTCGGGGTGGTCTGTTTCATTGAGTTTGCTTCGTGTCTCGTCACGAAGGCAGACCCTTCTCCGGCTCTCCCGGAGTCTTCGGCGTAGTGCAATCACTGCCTATTTCCCTTGTTGGCATGTTCGGAGCCGTTTCCGGAACTGGTTCTCTCCGAATTGGCGCGCTTCTTCCAGCACTCACTTTCCCTGTGGCCTTTCTTGCCACAGTACCAGCACTCCGTGATGGCCTTCCATTGCCGGTTCTCATTGCTTCGACTCCCCCTGTTTCCGGAGGGTCCGGAGTTGCTGTTGGCATCACTTCGGTGCCTTCTTCCTTGATCTTGTCGACCGCCTTCATTGCGCGCCGACTCGCCTCGTCCTCCATGTCCACGGGGCCTATCTCCCTCCGTGTACAACATTCTGCTGTCGGTGTGCGTGCTTGTAGATGCACTTGCGTGGTTCTCCTCTACCAAGAGCATTGATTGTAAGTCGAAAAAGGACGGTGTATTCTCCCGGGTACACACAACCGTTCGGAACGCCCCAAACTTCGACGCCAAACTCCGAGACAGATCTGGACCATCTCACTCTCCTCGATGTTCACCTCTATGGAGGCGAGGGAGTCGCAGATATCCTTGATCTTCGAGGTATAGTCTGCCACCGACAAGTCGCGTTGTCGTAGGTTGCTCAACTCCTGTCGGAGCTGAAGCTTCCTGGCTGTGGTGCTCGCGGCGAAAATCTTCTTCAGATTTTCCCAGGCACCCTTCAACGTCTTTGCATCCCGAACATAGCTCAATAGTTGTTCCCCCACACACGACGCGAAGCAGTATAATACCCTGCTCGCCGATTGCTCCCACGACGGGAAGTCTCTGTGTGTCGATTCGGGTGCCGCGTCATTAGCTCCTTCGACATAACTCCAGTAGCCGTGCCCGAGCAAGTACTGGTGCATCTTGTAGGACCAAGACGCGTAGTTGGTTCTGTCGAGCTTCTCTGTTGGAAGCGAGCTCGCCATGCCTCTATCCATCGTTCTTCTTGTTCTTCTTCGTCAAGTTGTGTCGGCTGCAGAGAGGTTCTCAACCCTCGCGCTCTGATACCATGTAAAAAGTAGCGCGCGAAAGCAAGTATGAAGGCTGAACAAAAGGAAGAAAAACTCAGGTTTAATGGGGAGCTTGAGCTTACGTAGTATACGCGGGAGAGACAGAGAGAGTGAGTGAGTGAGAGAGAGAACACAAGAACTATATTCAACAAAAAATACTCAATCTCTATTCACCACACTCTGTGTACATATATGTGTTCAATGAACACTTTTATACAAGTCCTAGAAGGACTGACTGAAGTACTGACAGTACTTCAATGCTCATTAAGAGCTCCTACACTAACTCCCAAATGTATTCCTCACGGAATATCTTTCCTAACGGCCTCCCGGTTTACGCACCGATCCGGCCCTACCTACACACCGGTCTGCGTACCGGTTTACGCACTCGGCCTAACCGATCGGTCCCAACCGATCCGGTCCTCGGCTTCTTCAGCCGATCCGGCCGATGTTGAGCTTGTCTCTCAACAATTCACATATCAGTACATGTTAGAGCTCTCAATTGTTTGTCATCTAAACCATTACTTCCGTATGACTAAGCTCACTCTCACTACGAAGTGAGACATGATGTTCAAGCATAAGTGATTAGAGTAGTCAATTGTGCAATTTTGCCCTAAACAAGTTTGTTTACTTGCCAGAGAATTAGAAGCATTTTGTTAGAGTGTTGGACTAAGTGTGAATGTGGATAAAACAAAATGATGATAGTGTGAACCATCCAATCTCACTGGCACTCTTCACTCACATATAAGGGAGAACATTTACAATTTTCGCAAAACTTTAAGTAAATCGGTATTGGTGTACCCCCCACAAATAAGTGGAGTCTACGATTTGGTGTAAGGTTAAAGCTGGTTGGGAAACCTATTACATGTTGGAGGAACCTTGCAACCAAAATGATACTCATGGATGGGAAGGGAAACTAATGTTATTTAAGGCAATGGTAACACAAGTCTTGCTTTATGGAGTAGAGGTGTGGGGCGACACTATCCCTCATAATGCATGGAATGGATTGATAAGATTCAAACAATGTTTTTAATGATACAATTGGAAGTTAATCAATCTACCGTCTCCTATTACGTTATGCTTTTGGAGACAAGTGTTTGACCTATACAAATGTTGACACCAGAAAGAGTATATAGATACATTACAAAAGTCAAGGATATGCCAAATAATAGATTATTGCATCTTGTTTGAAATGTTGAATATAAACCACGAAAAATCACACTTAAGAGAGGGTGGTGAATAGAGTGTCAAAATAAAAAAAGCACCTAGAAGGTTGAACTCATTTGTGTATGCCCTTTGTGCTTCAAAGTATGAAAATCCATGATTAGAACGGAGACATACGTTGAGAAAACTTTTGTATTTATAAGGTTCAATGGGTCAATATACCTCTCTATGGACGTTAAAAAATATCTAATCTAATCTCTCTCTCTCTCTCTCTCTCTCTCTCTCTCTCCTTCTCCTTTTGGTAAAATCACACAATTATATTAATTGCATGTAAAAAAAACCGTATCACAACTTGTAAGTCAACTTTACATATCTACAATTATATTAATTTTATGAAAGACCTTTTAACTTTTCAACATATTTTCTCACCCCAATTTGTGGATCAAAAGTGAAGGCATTCCACATATTCCAATTCTCAAACCATAGCGCCAAATACCTCAAGAACTTAAAATTAATTTGGAAATGAGGTATCACTCCACTATTCTCCACATGTGCAAAAGCCCAATTGTATGAATATAGTTTTACTCTGTCAAAGATATCCACACTAAATTGATACACCTCCAAACCATTCTAGCCATTGGGCATGAAAGAAATCAATGCTTACCATGTTCCAATTCCACTGAACAAAAGAAACACATTATTGTAGCAATGTTTCTTTTGTTTAATGCATCCCCCAATTATAAAACTCCAATCATAACTCTCCAAATGAATGCCATAGCTCATAACATAAGAGAGTTTACCTTGCCATATCGCCACTAATGAAGTAGTTGAGGTAGCAAGGTTTTGTATTATCATATTGTTTTAATAAAAGTAAAGATTTGTGTGTGTGTGTGAGAGAGAGAGTTGGGCATGGGAGAGAATTGTAACAATGGCGTAAGAAAAACTAGGTTGGTTAAGCAAACTGTTAGCTTCGTGGTCTTCAACAAGCCTCACATATGATCAATGGCGATGCTGCCTCTTGTTGATGAGGGGCACTTGTGCAACTTTGAGCTTCCTTCCTTGACCAAAGAACCAAATTGATTCCCAACTTCTTTCCTCCATGCTTGCTCGACACCTTATCCTAGCTCAATGAAGGAAAAGACGATCCCAAAACCAAAATAGAAGAAGATGAAGGTGAGGTGATGCAAACTTCGCTCTCACACCCCTAAGTCTCCCAACCCTAAACTCCAAGTAAGAAGAAGAATCTCACTAACGTTTAAAATCCCAAAAAATTAAGAAGAAGAAAATACTCTAAACCCTAAATCCAAAAATGGTCCATTCCCTCT
The DNA here is from genome assembly GCF_043228905.1 of Azolla caroliniana. NCBI lineage: Eukaryota > Viridiplantae > Streptophyta > Polypodiopsida > Salviniales > Salviniaceae > Azolla > Azolla caroliniana. The sequence goes on from NW_028230445.1 coordinate 1,286,010, forward strand.
ATGGCTATCTTTTGTCCCCCGTTTTCTTTATTTTTTCCCTTTCATATGTAGGAATATATTTCATAATGTGTTGAATCTTCATATGGGCATGGATTATGCATGACACAACTGTCAAGAATTGATAATGGTGCAATTAGATTTGAAGAGAGCTTATGATAATGTTAATTGGTCCCTTGTTTCTAGTTTAATGCATACAATGGGCTTTGGATCACGTAGGTCTCATCTCATATTTTTATTATGACAAGATGTGGTGTCCCAAGCAATGCTTAATGGAGGAATTACATCAGATATTGTCCACACGAGATATGTTTGTCAAGGATACCCACTTATCTCATTGTTGTTTGTTATTGCTACTCATCCCTTGTTATTGACGTATACAATCTTCCAACTAATGGCGACTTAACAAGATCAAACACTGTCTTTACAAGTTATTACTAATCTCTTATATCATTGCTTCATTAAATTTGTTTGATGGCTATAATTGAGGGTTGAACAAGAATGGAAAGTATATAGTTTCAATTATGGATGTTGGCATATCTTAAAACGAAGTTGGCAACCTAAGTTGTCACTTGTAGTGAATGACTTCATTTAGAGAGTTTTGATTGGGAGTTTAACTTTTAGATTAGCTCTAAAATTACATGGACTAGTAAGAGGCAATTACTTCTTTTACACTATTCAAGTGAAAGATAGTACTCATTGTTGCATACAATGTTCAATTACATGTTAGATTTGGAGTTACATTTCTCAAATTCGGTAAGTTTTGTCCCAATGTTATTTGATGCCAAGACAATGGGTGTTTGCACAATTCATATAAATCAATCCAAAATCAAAGATGGAGATCACAATTTTTCTTATTTCTATGATATTGGGGATTTCGTTGTCGCTTTAAAGAATTTGCGTGATTTACTTAAGCGGAACTTGGGAAGGTAGACCAAGGAGGGAGTGTTGTACGACTGTGAGAAGGCAATTTAGTTTCCTTGATGAGCATTCATGAGGAGGTGACCATTCACAAGGCAAATGCTTGGAAAGGAACGTTGACGAGGCGAATGCTCGTCTATTGACCGCCACATTACTCTCCTCACTCTCGCCCACACAATAATGGTGTAGGAATGGTTAAAACACACACACACACACACACACATTTAACATTGCTAATACAATAATAAACCCAAATATGTTCATAGCTACACAAGATTTAGCAATAAACACACACACTTATTGCCACTAATACAAGAATAAACCCAAATGTGGTGTTAATTACACAAGATTCAGCAATAAGCATACATACTTATCATCGTAATACAAGAATAAACTTGAATATGGTGTTAACTTCACAAGGTTTAACACTAACCACACATATTTATCATTGCTAAAACTAGAATAAACCCAAATACCACGATGTAAACAAGAAAAGCTCATATTAAAAAATAAAAGGGGTTCACCGAATAATGCCACGCATTCAATGGCTTTTACAATGGATCTTTTAGGGGTGTAGAACAACAAGAAGAAAAACAACGAGATGAGGCAATTGAGCTTTGGTGTGGATCCAAGCTAAACGGTGTCGTTGAGGCCTCACCTAGGCTAAAGACAACGACACCTTGAGTTGAAGTACTGCCCTTAGGCCAAATAAACTCCCTTCCACAAACGAAGAGCAACAAACTAAACTTGTCTATCCAAAGCCACCCACATACTCGGCATTGAACAAGGACCAAGGAATTCCTCCCGAGAAGAGGAGGAAAAAGAAAATAACAACGAAAATATACCTTAAGCAAACTCCCACCAAAATGCCAAAAAATGACGAATGCCTTCCCCTCCCCAAAAGTCGATCCCAAACGAACCCTCCTCTCCTTTTATAGAGAGTGAAGCCTCATTTTGCATTAAATGCCGAAAATGCAAAAGGGAATAATTCCTCTATACATTATGGCAAAGATTGGAACTTTGCGCCATGTCGTACTTAATATATATTCATTTTCATACATATACATATATTTATGTTTCTGCGGTTGTGTGTCTTCCATTTGTGTCCACTTTCTACCTTCGGTCCTGCCACATCACGACAACATTATAATTGGGATATGCAATGCTTTTGTGTTTGATTGTAGGCATGGAGTCAAAGTGTATCTATGAAAATTGAAGGGAGTACTAATGCAACAATTTTCTTTATTGGGGAAAGTAGAAATTCTTTGATCGGTGGTGTGTTCGTCTTTCCTATTGGCATGTGGTGATGACCATACTTCATTGCGGCAACCATTGTAAGTATGTCGTGTTTTACACGCACATTTTTTATTAATATAATTGTGTGTTTTCGTGCTAGAGAGAGAAAGAAGAAAGAAATACATATTAACGTCTTCTAAGACCAAAATTGGACCATGAGATAATTGGTTTACAACAAAAATGGGGTATTTACCCATTCATCGAAAGTAAAAAACAAAAATAAAATAAAATAAAATAGAGCTTAAGCTAAATAGTACTAGTAAAAAAACATGTTCCATAAGGAAATGACTTTATACTAGGCCGAGTTTCATTTCTATCCAAGTCTCTCGAAAAGACGCGGGAGGTCAAAGGGTTTTGATGTGGATGTGGCCCGCGGTCCCAATGTAAAAGGTATCCCAACCATAGCTTCTAGGTGGCGTTGCTCATGTAAGAGAGAGAGAGAGAGAGAGAGAGAGAGAGAGAGAGAGAGAGAAGCTTAGACCTCAGAATTTGTACGACATTTGAACCTCTAAATTTGCACGTACAGAACCTTAGACATTGGAAAAGAGAGGTAAGAGAGATAGACTGATACATACATACATACATACATACATACATACATATACATACATACATACATATAGGAAATGTGACTTGAAAATTTAGGAGTTGTGATCGATAAGTACAAGTGAAGCCCAAATGAGTAAGCTATATTAAGAAAACTTTTAAGTATTTTAGGTGATAGAATTTAGGGAAAAGTACCAGGATACCCTTGGAAGTTCGTCTATTTACCAGAACGCCCCTGGAAGTTCCAAATTTACCAAACTACCCCTATGTCCAAAAAAATACACTTTATAAAGTAATTATACACTCAAATCTACAAGCCTTATTTACCAGAGTACCCTTAAACCTAAACTTATTTACCATAATGCCACTATATACCTATTTTGACCAATTTATACCACTTTTATTTTTCAAAATACATCATAAATCAAACTAAATTATCCAATTTATATTATATATCAAAAATTTCAATTGAAAGGTCACCTTGAACTCCAATTCTATGAATTTACACCGAGTTATACTGGCTTAATCCCATAAAACCAAAATTTGTGATTGAAGTGACCAAAACATAATCTTAAAACCAAAACATTTGATTGCACACCAAAGTTTACCATTGGGATGCCATTTTGAAGCCAAATTCCATGAATTTGTAGATTCACAAACAATTTGCAGCCAAAAATGTTAAACCAAATCTCACGAAAAACTTTGCTACCAAAATGTCATTTTAAGCGAAATCTCACATAACACTTTGCTATTAAAATGCCATCTTAAACCAAATTTCATGATTTTACCCTAAATTTTGTTAGCAAAATGCAATCACAACTAAATCTCCTGAATTTAAAAAATACTTGCAAACCAAAATTAATTATCAAAATGTAATAATTACATGTCAATTTTGATCCGCCTACAAAATGTGTAATTCCAAAAATATCCACAAAATCAAATATATCTATCGACTCAACAAAATATCTAATAATGCACAAGGTAACCCCATATCCTAATGATGAAGACGATTGATCAACCCAATGAACAAGAAAGAAAAGAAAGACTACACTGTTAGGTACAAAGGACCCAAAGAATCGCTTAAGTGAAGAAATTTGTGTTTGAAGGGTATTCTAGTAAATAGGGCTTGTAGATTTGAGTGTATAATTACTTGATAAAGTGTATTATTTTGGACATAGGGGTAGTTTGGTAAATTTGGAACTTCCAGGGGGGGGATTCTGGTAAATAGACGAACTTCCAAGGGGGGTATCTTGGTATTTATCCCTAGAATTTACATTAGGAGAAAGAGATGGGTATTTTGTGTAAATATAGAAAACTTCTTCTTCTCCTTCTCCTTCATCGTATAGTCAGTCACTGCGTGAATGTGAATGTATGTAACTGAACGCCAGCTCTTCTTAGCTATGGGAGCTTTACCTGCAGATCTTGCCCTGACTTCTTCTTCTTCTTCTTCTTCTTCTTCTCTTTCCTCCTCACCCACGTATGTTTCTTCTCCCTCTTCCTCCCCTCAGGATTTCTTCTCCGTCTCCCAGCTCAAGCTTCTGTTCAGTGAACAGCAGAAGTTCCTCGACTTCTTCTTCACGCACCTCGACTACGCTCAGGTCCACGCATTCACACAGCTCTGCTTCCATTGCAGAGGATCGATCTTCTTCTCGGGTGTAGGGAAGAGCGGATTCATTGCGCAGAAGATCTCTCAGACGTTGGTCTCTACAGGAACGAAAGCTTCGTTCCTCAACCCTACTGATGCTCTCCATGGTGATATAGGGATTGTTGGACCTCGAGATATCGTCGTTCTCCTTAGTAAAAGTGGATCTACAGAAGAAATCCTTCGTCTTGTCCCTTGTTCCAGAGCGAAAGGAGCGTATTTGGTAGGGATAACGTGTCTCAAAAGCTCTAATCTCGGCAAGATCTGCGATCTTCACGTCTGTCTCCCTCTAGAGAGAGAGCTTTGCCCGTTTGATCTTGCTCCTGTTACTTCAACGACCATTCAGATGCTATTTGGAGATACGGTGGCCATAGCTCTCATGCAAGCGAAGAATATGACCAAAGAACAGTATGCACTTAACCATCCCGCGGGAAGAATCGGCAAACGTCTGATTCTTAAGGTGTGAGAGAAAGAGAGAAAGTCAATAAACTGCAGAGAATTTACGCTTTTCTACGGTCTATGTTCTTTTGGATCCTTGTATAAACTTTGTCTGTATATTGTTTGAATCAGTGATCAGGCAGAAATATCCGGAATTGTGTTCCATATTCTGATTTTAAGAATGTACAGATGCATTATAACAGCATATAACCATGGTGAAATGACAAGTAGATATACAATGCAGATAATGCATTTATCGAAAGAGTAGATATCTTTAGCGTCTTGCAGAAGACAAGGATAGATAGATAAAGAAATTGACAAGTCTTGTTTTATCTCATAGATCTTTAACACATAAAACTGTTGTTTCTTTCAAAGTAAAAGCCATATTTCTGATCTGTTTCCCTTTGATGTGATCTGAGAATTGGAATTTCAGGCTCTGGATTCCTCCTCCTGATGCATTTGCACATATGTATTTTCATATGCGCTAGGTTTACAATCAACAGAAAAAGTAGAGCTACTCATGATATGTACACATTTGCTTAATGAATCTTCATTCATTCTATGATTGTTCTATAATTGCACATAGCACAGATTGACTCCTAGGTGTCTGCATTGAGTTAGTTTGACATGATGATGGCTATACCATTGATGATAGCAAACTGTGATGTGGGGTTTTTCTATATTCTGAAAAATAACTTAACATTCTTCCACATTTGGTTAAGTTCTGTTTTCATTACTTATAGGTTCATGATGTGATGAGGAAAGAGGATGGAGTGCCAATTTGTAAAGAAGATGACCTTATAATGGAACAACTTGTGGAACTTACTAGCAAAGGATGTGGTTGCTTGATTGTGGTGGATGAGCATCACCATCTTATTGGTACCTTCACTGATGGTGACCTTCGTCGAACTCTTAAATCCTATAGTGAAAAGATATTCCAGCTCACCATTGGCAAAATATGCAACAGGTTATGATTTCTATATAGCTGGTTTATATCCAAAGCTAATAGTTTCCAGTTCAGATCTAATGGTACTCACTTAAAATCTTCATGGTTTTCAGTCAAAAGCCAATACCAAAAATTAGTATTACAGTTTTGTACTTAAAAGTCTAAGTTTTTTGCTCCAAATCTAATGGTTTTTGCTTCATAGTCGAAATTTTCACTTGAACTATAATAGTTTCTCTCTTTGATTAATGGCAGGTCTCCCAGATCCATAGGTCCGAATGCCATGGCAGTGGATGCCATGGAGAAGATGGAAGGGCCTCCCTCACCAGTGGCCTTCCTCCCTGTGGTGAATCATGAAGGTGTAGTCATTGGCATTGTTACTCTTCATGACCTTGTATCATCTGGTTTGTAATATTTTGTCACTAACATCTCACAACATTCCATTTATTTCCATTTTTTGTACACATTTTTTTGTATGAATGCCCACTATATTTTATTATCATCATGGGTTTTCTTAAACTGAAGAAAATAAACTCTATTCTTCTATAGTATGATGTTGAAGAATCGATATTTGCATTAAATCTGTCTCAGAAACCCAAATGGACACATGCAACATAGTGAATTAGATTTAAAACATGATTACCGCTTCATATTTTTTTAGGGCAGCATGTGTTCATCGCAAAAGTCTTCATAATTTCATTGGATAAAGATGATGTGCACTGGCAAATTCCTTATAAAATATGGCTTCATAAAATTGAGACTGATATTTCCACAACATGTGGTCAAACGATAGCATCCAATAGAGGGGCAGTATTGTAGATGTAAGTATGTCTCCAAACCAGTTATGGAACAATGATACCATATGCTCTATGTGAGAGAATTGCAAGTAATAGATGGGAAGGATATATCATATTTGTGAATATGATTCTGTCTGGGAACTTGAACATAGTAGAAATGAAGATCATAGATTTGAAGGGAAAAAACTAGTATCTAAGGTTTACAATGCCATAGATTTGGACGTAAAGATAAGTACATCAGTTGTTCATGAGCACATCCAAGTATGAAAGAGTACTTGACCCTGATGAACTAAGTGTTTTGAAGAGAATTCTATAATTTGAATCGTCAACGTTCTGATCATTAGTGTGCCATCACTAAGATGTATAAAACATTTATGTAGATTCAACTAATAATTAATGGAAGATCACTATAGAAGTATCTCTCTTCACATCATTTTTCTTGAATCTCCATGAATCCATCAATAGGTCTTGTTTGTTCTCACTCTAGCTCAAAGATGGGTGTAATAATTCCATCATATCACAAGTTCTCATTGAAATGGTGTTAAAATGAATGAGGTCAACTAAAAAATATATGGTTTGGTGAAAGGTATATCAAATATCTAATTAAAACATACTTGCTAATGAAACTTTCATGTGGTTTTGACGAAACCATTTTTGTTTTCTTGCCCATCGGCAATAGACCAACTTATAGCATATGATGATAGGACAAAGGCTCATCTAAATAAGCTAGTTTGTGGATGAGCATGTCTTCTAAACAAAGTGGTCTAAACCCCATAAGCCAAGTCCGAAATCTTGTCTTTTGACTCGTGGAACTTGTCGTCGAAAAGGGGGGAATAATGTCATGAAAACATACATTTTGGCCTTACAAGGATTTGAACCCAAGACATCTTGGTCTATATGGTAGACCTTTAACCATTATAATAACATATATAATATATGGTTATAATAAATGTATTATTAGTTATTACAAGATATTTAGAGTATTCTAGAACATTCTAGGATATTCTATAATTATATTAAATATCATAAATATTCTAGAATATTCTATAATATTCTAGAATACTCCATAAGGACCTACAAATAGGTGTCTATTCATTCATCACAACTCATTCGGTTCAACACCAGTTTGTAGCCCCTTAGCCTATTCTTTGTAATCCTTGCTCCTTATGATATAGACTCTCTTTCCATTTGTAGTGTTCTCTCTCTCTCTCTCTCTCTCTATACCTTCAATCGTCATCTTATCTTTCTCTCTCCTATTCTCAAGTCTCGGCATGCATTTGACACCAGTAGAGGATACACCTTCCGGAGTTCAATCATCGGTCGTAATCCGAGAGAGATAGAGAGATAGAGAGAGAGCTTCGATACCCTGAACAACAGAGTTTTCTCCCCCCTTCTACATCGCTCCTAAAACAGTCTGGGGCCTCCCCTTTTATAGCGTAAGGGACGATCGTTACATTAGGTTTTAATGACCTTTCGTTGTCCCTCTAGATTCTCTTCTTGATTTTCTCCCATTATCCCCCCCTTTTATTCTCCTCCACCTGTGTGATATTAAAGCTCCTATTAAAGTCCAATTTCCTAGTAATCACAAAAACCCTATCATTACCTAGTATTTACACACGTTAGTACAAAAGGGGGTGCACTTGTGCACACTTGCATTCACACACATTTAGCTATGTTTCCCCTTATGGGCTGAAATCTTCATGACACCACAATGATCGCGCAAGCCCGGTCTAGGATTGCTTTTCCAATGTCCGGAGTTTCGGGTCTCGTTCCGAACCTGTGATCGTCATTTCTCTGATTCTGACCTTACCCTTGGTTGGACTATCTTCGCAAGTCGAGAGGGTGTCGTGCTCCGCACCCTCTCCCGTGGCATCGTCATACTGTCCTTTGGCCTCCGTGTGGGCCACACCCATCTCGTCCGGAAGGCCGACTAGCTCTAGATCTCCAGAATCCGACCGCGTGCTGGATCTTTGCTCTTCCTCGACCATCGCCTTTAGAGTCTCGTACGCTTCCCAGACCAGGGCCTCAACATCGATCTTTGTCGTTTCGTCTGATTGCACGACCACTCCCTACTCTAATGACGCGTCGTCACGCGTTATCTTCCCTATTCCTTTTGTGGACCGCTCATCATCCAACCGTCAACATACTCGTTCGACTTTCGACTAGTCCTTGGTAAGGCCATTCGCTCCGTTGTCATCTTCGAGCTCGATTCTGATGGCCTCCCATTCCTCTTGGTCGATCGACCTAACTAACAAGAGGACTTTGTCCACCCCCACCAGTCTTTGTTCCCGCTCCGGGAGCCGAGCAAAGCGCCGCCCAAACTCTAGGAATGCCTTCATTGCACCTCGGTTGGTCTTTGCCGATGCTACCCACTAGTCGAAGTCGCGCCGTCCCTGGCTTTTCAGTTGTCCCTAGCTTTTCAACCATCCTCTATATGTCTGCAAGAGCGCCTCTTCGAAGGCCTCCCATGAACTATGAGCTTCTTGGAGCTCCTTTACTTCCGCCTCACACCTCCCTTTCTGTGTTGTAGGCTTCCAAGCAGAATGGGACTTTGTCCTCGTTAAAACGACCGACTCTTTCGACTACACTCTCGACCGCTTGTTATGCCGCTTCTTGTCTCATTGTCGCTTGTCCGAACTCCACCAGTGCCTTCGCCATTATCTCCACGAAGTCATCGTCTTCCAACTCCATCCTCCCTTGCCGCCCTTTCATGTCGGGTTCACCAAAGATGTCGCGGAATTCCGCGCGTGTGTGTCGGATAGGATGGGACCATGGGGGTCTTGGACTAGGGAGAGATACAGCATAGAAGGTCGAGCTTCACTGTTTCTGGCGACTAGCAAGAACACCGACCAAAGCGTTTCCAGATATGTACCGAAAGCAACCGAATGAGAGAGGGAAAAGGACACGCACACAACACTGAATAGACACACGCTTCCTATGTACAAAAACCGGAAAAGAAAGGACTCCAAAGGCACCGACACAGACACAGATGCTCAAAACTCCACTTATATATATATATATATATATATATATATATATACAAGAGCAAGATACAACTCCGGCTTCAAGCCGATCCGATTCAAAAGAGACAAGGGAGTCATCCGCATGCAAGCTCCAGTCGGGGAGCACACGGGCTCGCCTACGCGAGTGGAGGCCTTGCACTGGACACGGTCTTCCCGCCGAAAACACAACAACTGTCAGCCACCAGTCGGGGAGCACACGGGCTTGCCTACACGAGTGGGGTCTTGCATAGAAAACAGAACTGCGAACCGGAGCCTCAAGGCACCCGAACTAAGCAAACCCTAGTAGAGATGAAGCAACAAATCCTAATAGAGTAAACTAACAAGACTCAACTCAGAAGAGAAACCCAACCCACATGACGACGAAGAAGAGGAACTAAATGAAACCCTAAAGAAAGAAGAAGAGAAAACTACCAAGCCCTAGATCTAAGTGGTATACCCTCCTAACTCTAAATGGGCAACCCTTTTTACAAGAGACCCTCCCTTCCTTTTATAGCACAAGGAGGGAAAGGCGTTACAATGTGGGATAACCCCCCTTTTATTTTATACACATTTTCGAATGTACATGTTCACATGGTGCACATTGCGGACTCCGCTCACTTGTTCGGTTTTCTCATTGTGGCCGGGAATCTTCACGACAACGTTCTTCGAGTCAGGTCGATGTTCTTGTGCGCCGTTGATGTAGCTCCAATACCCTTGGCTGACGAGGTATTGGGTCATCTTGTACTCCCAAGATGAATAATTGCTATGGTCTAGCTTTTCATTAGGGAGCGAGCTACCCATCTGTGTGTTCATTTTGATGTAGTGTCTTCCTTTTTCGATTTCCTTCACTCGATCACTTACTCGTGCTACGTAGCGGCACTACAGTAGCGGATAGCCAGAATTTGTCGTCGACGTTTCGAACACACAATTACGAAGAGTCGGGTGGACTTAGTGGATGTGCTAAACCACACGCTTTGATACCATGTTAAGAATTAGGTGATTAACTACGGGTTAATAAGTACCTAATTATGTGATTAGTTGATAAGTGGAAGATTAAGTGATATGTGTGTGTATGTGTGTGAGAGGAAGAGAGAGAGAGAGAGAGAGAGAGAGAGAGAGAGAGAGAGGAAGTTAACACTTGTGAACAACACAAGCTAGGGGATGATTAACTCTATATTAAATTAGCATTATCATCATCAAATACAAAAATACCCACACTGAGGTATATATACATCTCATGTGCAAAGGTGCACATGTGTGAGTAAAATATAGGTACTAAGGTGTAAGTCCTATATTAAATGTACTCAAGAGTGGAGGATCTAGAATATCCCACTTAAGTACATGGTCCTATTTAAGGCGTTATAGTCAACACTCCTAACTAGATTCTATCTAGGTAACTACGAAGTTACATGGTTCACCGTTGACTAAATAACTAAATTAACTTGAGCTTGATCTCTCAACAGAAATGTTACCGGAGGAGAAAACGACAATGATCGAGCTACTCAAAGAATTATGAGATGTTTTTGCATGGTCATATGAAGATATGCAAGGCTTGGACCCCTAGTTGTACCAACATCAGATCCATCTTAGTAAGGATGCGAAGCCGGTAGCGCAACGACGTTACCGGATGAACCCAAATTATGCGGCAAAAGTAAAAGAGGAAATTGATAAATTGCTAAGAGTCGGTTTTATCCGACCGATAAAGCAAGCAACGTGGTTGAGTCCAATAAGTGTAGTACCAAAGAAGAACGGCAAAATCCGAGTCTGTGTTGACTATCAAAAACTTAATGCGGCCACGGTAATAGATGCCTTTCCACTATCATTCACGGATGGTGTATTAGATGCGGTAGCCGGTCACAAAGTGTACTGTTTCTTGGATGGGTTCAATGGGTATAATCAAATTCAGATGCACCCCGTGGACCAGGAAAAGACGACGTTCGTTACGGAGTGGGGAGTGTTTGTTGTAATGATCATGATGTTTGGGCTCAAAACAACACCGACAACATTTCAAAGAATTATAATGGAGATATTCGGAGAGTACACCCCGATGTTCATGCAAGTATTTTTGGATGATTTTGCCGTCTATAGCCGGGGGGAAGACCAGTTGCACCACCTCCGGATGTGTTTGGAGAAGAGTTGGGGATCTCGATTAAGTTTAAATCTGACGAAGTGTCTTTTCAGAGTCACAAGTGGTGCACTGCTTGGGCACATTATCAGTAAGGAGGGAATTGTTGTGGACCTAGACAAGGTAAAAGCAATTCTGCAAGCACCACCATCAACTAACGCCAAAGCATTGAGCTGGTTCTTAGGGCAGACCCGGTGGCATAGCCAGATGCTCCGGTATCTAGCAAACTTCGCAACTCCATTGCATGTGACCGTGCACCGAGTACCATTTCAATGGACAGAGCAAGAGGAGAAGGCTTATTAGGGGCCGAAAGTGATGTTGTCACAGGCTCCGGTGGTGCAGCCTCCTAATTGGACAAAGGATTTTCATGTGTTTGTTGATACATCGGATATAGCAATCGGGAGTGTGCTCATGCAACTCACAGAGCCGAAGTGGTACCGACCGTTATACTACGCCAACTGAAAGCTTTCAAAAGTTGAACGGAATTATTCAACAACAGAGAGAGAAGCTTTGGGGATGGTATACAGTGTCACGAAGTACCACCACTATTTGTTAGGACGCAAGTTTTCATTCCATGTTGAGCACTCAACGGTAATCTACATGGTGTCTAGGCATCATTAACTGGCAAGCTGGCGGGATGGACCCTATTACGACAAGAGTTTGAATTTGATACATACCACCGACCTAGAGTCCAGCATGTTGTAGCGAACTATTTGAGCCAGTTTGAATCTGGCGAAGCAAGTGACGTGGTTCAGCATGAGTTTTCAAACGCGGAGTTATTCAAGGTGACTACAAAGACAATAGTAGATGAAACAGTGTCTGGGGAGGACAAGTGGCTCACGGACATGCACTAGTTTCTGAGCTCCAGATTAACTCCGAAAGAGCTGAGCCGGGACGAACGCAAACGCCTAACGGTCCAAAGCTGAAATTTTTGCTTGGTGCAGGATACACTATACTATAAGGGAGCCGACAACATCTGGCGACGCACAATGCGGAGTGACGAGAAGGACTCAATCTTATGTGAAGCTCACTACGGTGTTGCCAGAGGGCACTATGCCGGGGACGCCACCGCTTGGAAAATATGGCAAAGTGGGTTATGATGGCCAATAACTCTCGAAGACGCAGTCCGTTACTGCAAAGAGTGTGCCTATGCCAACGATTAGGTCAACCAACGTAGAAGGCTTGAATGCCACATCAACTGGTGCTGTCGTTAGAACCTTTCCAGAAGTGGGGCTTAGATTTTATGGGACCATTCAAGCCGCCAACAATGCGTACCGGGAATCGGTATATTATAGTAGCCACGGATTACAAAGGCAAAGGCGCTCTGGGACTATACCGCGGCATCGACGGCCAAGTTTCTATATGAGTATATATGATGCCGGTATGGGTGCCCGATTGAGTTGATTAGTGACCAAGGAGGACATTTTCTCGGCCACGTTGTATGCGGTGGTTCACAAACGCAGTACCGCGGCATTGACGGCCAAGTTTCTATACGAGTATATATGATGCCAGTATGGGTGCCCGATTGAGTTGATTAGTGACCAAGGAGGAAATTTTCTCGGCCACGTTGTCGAGATATTATGCAAGTGCGTGTGGAAACGAGGCGGGACCGCGGGGGTCTCGAACCAAAGAGCAAGCGAGGGAGGAGAAAGAGAGAGAACCGGCTACGCAGGACCGGGGATACACAGGGACACGGCCCTTCAACACGGAGAACGCGAACAGACACCGACACAGACATATGCGAATGACTAAATATGTATATCAACAAAAATGGCCAACACGACTACAACCCTCGATGGGGCACAGGCTGGTTACAACCGGACAGGACGGCGAACAGATGCCGATGCCTGTTCGCTTCGACGCACAAAGGGGCGGCAGGTCGGAGGTGCTGCCGGAAGCACTCGGGCGTTCCTCGAAACAGCGCGAGCCTCCTCGGGACCCTGCACAGAAAGCTATGGAGCTCAAGAAGGAAGGGAACAGAGAGAGAAGCGTCCAGAAACGGTCCGACAGCACTTCGTCCTCTCTGCACGAGATCCCTGCAACAGCTCTTTCTTGCTCCTTATATAGGCCAACGAGCAGGCCGTCATGTCAGCTTTATTCCCTGTCCCTTTTGAACAGGGATCCGCTCCGTTCCTCACGCATCCGCCGCCGACTCGTACAGTTCCTTAGCACGCGCGCGCGACCGAAAAGACTGTTCGCGCGGTCTTTGTCTCCACTTGTGCTAGGGCCCGTTCCTGCCGATTATCCTCCTAATTCGCTTCTATGTACAACTTGGAGCGTGCGCGCGTGAAGAACCGGTTCCCACGCCTTGGTGCGCCGATTCCGCTTATGGACGGTTTTCTTCACGACATCCGCCCCCACCTAACCGCGCATCCTCCGGTATGCGCCAAGAGAGTTGGGACGGAGAAAACCGGCCCGTCTTCATTCCTCGCCCGTCGGTTCTTCCTCGTTTTCGGATCGTTCGTCACTGCTGACTAGGAGAGCCGGGTCTGGCTCGTCGTCGTGTCGCTTCTTGAACGCTTTGATCCGCTTCCCTGCAACCGGTATCGCCATTCTCGTGCCGTCGAGTTCCGCCAGGTGATATGTCCCGTTGTCATTGGCGCTCCGTACCACGTAAGGCCCGAACCACCTTCGTGCGAACTTCCGTGTAGCTCGGTGCTGGTTGTCGAGGCTGTTGTCGTAGACGAGCACCCAGTCACCTTCTTCGATTTTCTTCGGTCGGAGCCGGTGCGTTCGGTCGAACCTGGCTTTGTTCTTTGTCCTCGCCACCCGGAGCTTCTCCGCAGCCAGTTCCACGTCCTCCGGTCTCCGCTCGAGCTGTCGTATACGCGCGGCCAACAACTCCTCCCGGCTCATCTCGTCCCTCCAGTCGACCGTTGCCCACGAGGAGATCGTCCGTTCCATCGGCATGATCGGCTTCTGGCCGAACATGAGCTCCGTTGGCATGTACCCGGTTACCGAACTGTGCGTGGTCCGGTCTGCCCACAAAGCATAAGGTAGCAGCCGCGGCCAGTTACCGACTCGGCCTCCGCATGCCCGAACCAACGCCTTGACGATCGGCCCGTGTCCGCGCTCCACCTTTCCATTCGCCTCCGGATTGTACGCAGTGGTGAGCGAGAGCTTGACTCCCAGCCGGTCGAACAGCTCCGCGGCTTCTTCGGCGTCCAACTCCCCTCGGTCAGCCACGATCTTCCCGACGCACCCGTACCGGCATATCACGTCCTCGATTAGGAACCGACATACGGCCGCGGTCGTTTTGTTCGGAAGGGCCCGGCCTTCCGCCTGGTTCGTCAGATCCTCCCGAGCTAGGACCAGGTACCGCATCTGTCCTACCCCCATTGGCATCGTCACCAGATCTACCATCCATTTGAAGTGGATGGTCGGAGGGTACGTAGGGTGAAGCTCGTCCCGGTGTCGGACCACGGAGTGCATCTGACAGCTCTCGCAAGTTGTCACGAATCGATGCACGTCCCGGTACAGTCCTGGCCACCAGTACTTCTCCTTTATCTTCTCGAACGTGTCCCAAGTTCCACGGTGTCCGGCCCAAGGGCTGTCGTGGTAGGCCGTCAGCAGCTCCTCCTGTTCTTCCTTCATCGCCACCACCCGGAGCGGAGCGCCGTCCCTCTTCTTCGGGTGCTTCCATAGATAGCCATCCCGGAGAAAGAACCGGTACGCTTTCTTCCGGATCCGGCTGGCCTCGTCTTTCGTCCATGACGCATCCGGCGCCATTGTCCTCAAGAACCCGCCGATCTGCAGCCACTCCCCGTCGTACTTTCTCGCGTCGAAGTCGTTAAGCGCCGGAGTGCTCGTCCCGTCGGTTGTTACGTTGTCGAGATATTACGCAAGTGCGTGTGGAATCGAGGCGGGACCGCGGGGGTCTCGAACCAAAGAGCAAGCGCGGGAGGGGAAAGGGAGAGAACCGGCTACGCAGGACCGGGGATACACAGGGACACGGCCCTTCAGCACGGAGAACGCGAACAGAGACTGACACAGACATATGCGAATGACTTAATATGTATATTCAGAAAAATGGCTAACACTACTACAACCCACGATGGGGCACAGGTTGGTTACAACCGAACAGGCCGGCGAACAGATGCCGATGCCTGCTCGCTTCGACGCACAAAACGGGCAAAGGGGGGGGGGTAGCAGGTTGGAGGTGCTGCCGGAAGCACTCGGGCGTTCCTCGAAACAGCGCGAGCCTCCTCCGAACCCTGCACAGAAGCTGTGGAGCTCAAGAAGGAAGGAAACAGAGAGAGAGCGACGTCCAGAAACGGTCCGACAGCACTTCGTCCTCTCTGCGCGAGATCCTTGCAACAGCTCTTTCCCGCTCCTTATATAGGCTGACGAGCAGGCCGTCGCGTCAGCTTTTATTCCCTGTCCCTTTTGGACAGGGATCCGCTCCGTTTTTCACGCTTCCGCGTAGTTACGCCACCGGCTTGTACAGTTCGCGCGCGCGACCGAAAAGACTGTTCGCGCGGTCTTTGTCTCCACTTGAGTTAGGGCCCGTTCCTGCCGATTATCCTCCTAAGTCGTTTCTATGTACAACTTGGAGCGTGCGCGCGTGAAGAACCGGTTCCCACGCCTTGGTGCGCCGATTCCGCCTATGGACGGTTTTCTTCACGACATCCGCCCCCACCTAACCGCGCATCCTCCGGTATGCGCCAAGAGAGTTGGAACGGAGAAAACCGGCCCGTCTTCATTCCTCGCCCGTCGGTTCTTCCTCGTTTTCGGATCGTTCGTCACTGCTGTCTAGGAGAGCCGGGTCCGGCTCGTCGTCATGTCGCTTCTTGAACGCTTTGATCCGCTTCCCTGCAACCGGTATCGCCACTCTCGTGCCGTCAAGTTCCGCCAGGTGATATGTCCCGTTGTCATTGGCGCTCCGTACTACGTAAGGCCCGAACCACCTTTGTGCGAACTTCCGTGTAGCTCGGTGCTGGTTGTCGAGGCTGCTGTCGTAGACGAGCACCCAGTCACCTTCGTCGATTTTCTTCGGTCGTAGCCGGTGCGTTCGGTCGAACCGGGCTTTGTTCTTTGTCCTCGCCACCCGGAGCTTCTCCGTAGCCAGTGCCACGTCCTCCGGTCTCCGCTCGAGCTGTCGTATGCGTGCGGCCAACAACTCCTCCCGGCTCATCTCGTCCCTCCAGTCGACCGTTGCCCACGAGGAGATCGTCCGTTCAATCGGCATGATCGGCTTCTGGCCGAACATGAGCTCCGTCGGCATGTACCCGGTTACCGAACTGTGCGTGGTCCGGTCTGCCCACAAAGCATAAGGTAGCAGCCGCGGCCAGTCACCGACTCGGCCTCCGCATGCCCGAACCAACGCCTTGACGATCGGTCCGTGTCCGCGCTCCACCTTCCCATTCGCCTCCGGATTGTACGCAGTGGTGAGCGAGAGCTGGACTCCCAGCCGGTCGAACAGCTCCGCGGCTTCTTCGGCGTCCAACTCCCCTCGGTCAGCCACGATCTTCCCGACGCACCCGTACCGGCATATCACGTCCTCGATTAGGAACCGGCATACGGCCGCGGTCGTTTTGTTTGGAAGGGCCCGGCCTTCCACCTGGTTCGTCAGATCCTCCCGCGCTAGGACCAGGTACCGCATCTGTCCTACCCCCATTGGCATCGTCACCAGATCTACCATCCATTTGAAGTGGATGGTCGGAGGGTACGTGGGGTGAAGCTCGTCCCGATGTCGGACTATGGAGTGCATCTGACAGCTCCCGCAAGTTGTCACGAACCGATGCACGTCCCGGTACTGCCCCGACCACCAATACTTCCCCTTTAGTTTCTCAAACGTAGCCCATGTTCCACGGTGTCCAGCCCAAGGGCTGTCGTGGTAGGCCGTCAGTAGCTCCTCCTGTTCTTCCTTCATTGCCACCACCCGGAGCGGAGCGCCGTCCCTCTTCTTCGGGTGTTTCCACAGATAGCCATCCCGGAGAAAGAACCGGTACGCTTTCTTCCGGATCCGGTTGGCCTCGTCCTTCGTCCATGACGCATCGGGCGTCATTGTTTTCAAAAACCCACCGATCTGCAGCCACTCCCCGTCGTACTTGCTCGCGTCGAAGTCGTTAAGCGCCGGAGTGCTTGTTCCGTCGGTTGTTACATACGCAGTCTCGAAGAAGTCCACGCCGACCTCTTCGTCCTCCGAAACCATGCCGCCCTCGTCATCGAATCTCGCCCTTGAAAGCATGTCGGCCATGGCGTTGTCTTTCCCGGAAATGTGTCGTATTACCGGGTCCAGGGACTTGATGTATGCTATCCACCTGAGCATTGCCAGGTCCGGCGTCGCGCATCCGGAAACCATGCCGAGAATCGGCATGCAATCCGTCTCTATGATTACCTCCGTCCCGATCAGATAGTCTTTGTCGGCCTTCACCGCCGAAACGATACCCCAGAGTTCGCGTTTAACCTGGGCGTATCCTCGCTGCCGTTCACTGAGGACTTTCGCGCCGAATCGGATCGGAAACCGATTGCCGTCCTCGTCTTCCTGGTTCACGACCCATCCGATCCCGGTCGGACTGGTATCCACCGTTATGAACACCGGGGTACCCTTCCCGTATACCGCCTTCCGGAGTGCCGGTGCCGCTGCAAGGGCCTCTTTCAGCTTCCGGACCGATTCCGCGTGCTCGCCTAGCCATTCGAACCTTCGCCCCTTTTTCAGCAACCCGTACAGTGGCTCCGCGACGTGTGCGTAATGCGGGATCCATATGTGGTAGAACGCGCATGCCCCCAGGAATCTCTGTACTTCCGTGACCGAGCTGCAGTCGGGCTTCATCGCGGAGATGGCTTCTACCTTTGCCGGAGACGGTTTCCGGCCATATGGTCCGCACAGGTGTCCGACCACCATGATTTCTGACTGCCCGAAGGCCGACTTCTCCCCGGAGAGGGTGAGTCTCGCATCCTCTAGCCTTTGCAGCACCTTCTCGCAGTCGTCAATGTGCGTCGCCACGAATCGCCGGCATCCGTCCGGCCCGATCGTCTCGTCCTTCCCTTCTACCGGGCATCCCTTGATCGGGATGTCGTCCAGAAACGGCATGGTGATTTTCGGGATGCAGTCCCTCAGCACCTTGTTCATCGCATTCACCATGTGGGCCACCGAGTTGGTCCCTCCTTGCGGCAGCGTACACATCCGCACTAGGCCGAGGGGAGTTCGCATCGTCGTAATGTCTCTGCTCTCCACGGCTAGCTGGAACTGGTCATACCCTGAGTATAGATCACCGACCGAGTAAATCGACCTTCCGGCGAAGGCCTCCGCGAACTCGTCTATGGTCGGTCCGATCCCTGCGTTCCGAATGGTCACTCGATTGACCGGCTGCAGGTCCTGGATGAAGCGCAACGAACCGTTTTTCTTCGGTACGGTAAACCATCGATTCGAATATGGGGCGCTCGACGGCTCGAGAATTCCCATATCAACCTTCTGCCTCAGCAGCTCCATCAACTTCGGGATGTGAGCTCTCGGAACCGGGATTGGCTTGAGATTCCATGGCACATGCGGTACCGTGAATATCACCATCGGCTCCACGATCGTCGGGTCAACGCACCCGATTTCCTCCGGCGAGAATGCGAAGGCTTTCCCGTGCCTTCCGAGCATTCTCCGAAACCGGTCTTCCTCCGCCGGCAGTAGGAACCCGCCCCCACCGATTTTGAGCTCTCGGAGCGTCTCGTCGGTGAAGGTGTGCCCTATGCAGGCCGGATCTCGTAGACTAGGGTCCGATGCAACCCCTTTGATTCTCGACGCGCTGTCCTCCGGTAAGGGTGCCGCGACTGGCCTTACCTTCCGGTCCACAGTCTTGTACTTGGTGCTTACTTGGGCCGTCCGAACTGACTCGAGCCCTCGACCGAAGTCCGCGATGACTTCGTACATCTCCTCCGAACATACCGGTATCGTCTGGTCTTCGTCAAGGTTTTCTTCGACTACCTTACCCAGTATTCCTAAGGTGTCGTCGAAGGAGACTGCCTCCACGGCTCCGTTGATTTCTTCGTCAGGGCCGAGAACTCCGCACGCTCGAAGCCTCCCCTCCGTCTTTGTTTTCTCTCGGCCGGCGATGCCGACAATCGCACATGCTCCGCTGCCGGAGAAGCAAAATTTCCTACCTATTGTACACGGTTTTATCGTACAGATGTGGGGTTTTTCCGGAGCATCCGGACTGTCGCGGCCCCACGCCTTGGCAGTCCTCTCTAAAAATCCTCTCGGGTTTCGGAACCGAGGGAATCGCGGTTACGTTCGTGGTTCGGCCGTACCGTCAGAAACTGGACCGAATGGCGCCCGTCTTGGCTTTTGACCCTCGCGTAGGCCGAACCGTTGTCCAGCACCTTGGTCTCCATTCGCGCCGCCGTGATGTACGGCTCTCCCAGAATGACCGGATGCGAAGACGTCTCCTGCACGAAGAAGTGCTGGTCAATTTCGACGTCGCCGATCTTGACTCGTACATTCGGACAGGCCCCGTGCAGTTCCTCGGTGGCGCGCGTAGCTGCCCTTATTTTCCACCCGTGTTTGGTGTTGATCGGCCATTTGCCCTTCTTATAGAAGTCCATGGACATCAAATTGATCTCCGATCCGTGGTCCACCAAAGCTATCACCGGTTCCTGGACATCGCCGATCTTCACCGGGGTTTCCGTGGTCGCTCGGGCCCAGTGCGGTCTCGAATAGTGGCATTCCGCCCACTCGTCTCCCAGCGCCATGTCGTCTAGGTGCGTCGTCCGCACTTCCACCGGTCTTTCCGGTTCTGTCTCCGTCGACACCCTCTTCCGTTTCACCAAGTCCACGATGGAGTCGTGGAACTCCTTCTTGGCGATTCCCAGCACCTCTCGTAACGACAGCTCCACCTTGCTGTCGAGGATCCGTTCCTCCAGGACCTTTCGTAAGTCCGTGGTTCTTTCTATCTCCGTCCCCAGACGGTACCCGCCCTTCTGGGGTTTATCTTGCGTACCGGCCCCGCCGGCTTCGTCCCGTCGTGGCCCGGACCGGGTCTCGTATCGTTGTGAGGGCCCGGTCGTCCCGGGTTTCCCCACCCGCTTCTCTTCTACCAGAGCCTCGTAGTTCCGGCAAGCGGCTTCCACGAAGCCCGTCTTTTCCTCGACCGGGTCGCTCCACCCGGTCATCTCCCGTACCCGTTTCTCCGCACGGTCCGATTCCTCCCTTTTAAGCCCTGCACCGGCAAGGCCTTCCAGCATCGTCGGCCAGAATCCGGCTTTACTTTCCTTTCGGGCCTCGCCGCCCCCGACTCGAATGCCGGCCGACGCCGAGTAGTGGACGGTTTCCGCGTGTCGGGCCGCCGCCTCTTCCATCACCCTTTTCATACCGCCTCGCCCGTCGTTTCGGCTCAGGGCCCGTCGGGTGTCGCTGGCATGCACCCGCCCTTCCCACAGGTACACCACCCTGTCCCTCAGCGCCTCCGCGAAGTCGCCGCAGTCCTTCCGAATGTGGCCGACTTCATCGCACCACATGCACCTGTTTCCTGCCGCCGGCCGTCGGTCACGAGCCGGTTCGCCTCCTTCCCTTCGGGCCTGCGCGATTTGGAGGTCCTTTATCGCCTTCGTCAATTCCTCCAGCGCCGCTCCTCCAGTTGAGCCTCTGACTACGCCGGTCGAGGCCGAACCGGTTTCCAACCACTCCCGGGTCTCTTCCTTGCGCACCTGTGGCGCTGGTTCGAGCTTCCTTGCTGCGACCGAGCCCGACCCGGTCGCCCCGTTATCCGCCCATTCTCGCCGTTTGTCGAAACGGCCACAGACCTTCCTGACAGCCGCCCAGTCGGTAGTGAGCCCGTCTTCGGTTTCCAGCAAGAGGCCCACTTGCTCCCGATCCCGCTCGTCGACCGACTTGACAAACAGCAAGACCCGGCTCGTGTCCAGGATGGTTCGGTCGAGCGCCGAAAGGCGCGCAAAGTTTTCCTCGAACTCCCGGAGGAGCGCCGACGCGTTTCTTCGCTTCCCCGGGGACTCCACCCATTCCATGAACCTTCGCTTCGAAAGCCGGAGCGCGTCGTCCAGCCCGTATTTCTCTAGGAGCCGACCTTCGAACTCCTCCGAGGTACGGCTCTCCGTCCGCACCTCGAGCACCTCCGCATGGATGCTCGGCATCGCCACTCGGGGAAATCCGGCAAGACGCCTTTCTTCCGGAATGTCCCGCATCAACATTTCTGCACCGTAGGACGCCAGATACTTCGTGGCATCCTTCCCATCGAACCGGCCGATCGTGCCGACGACCGCCTCAATAGCTCTGTCGAGGGCACCGGTGCCCTCGCGCGCGTTTACAATCCGATCCACGGCTGAAGCCATGGCCTCCGCAAGATCCGCCCCCTTCATTTCCTACTCTTCTGCCGCCTCTTTCACGTCGGGTTCACCAAGATGTCGAGATATTACGCAAGTGCGTGTGGAATCGAGGCGGGACCGCGGGGGTCTCGAACCAAAGAGCAAGCGCGGGAGGGGAAAGGGAGAGAACCGGCTACGCAGGACCGGGGATACACAGGGACACGGCCCTTCAGCACGGAGAACGCGAACAGAGACCGACACAGACAGATGCGAATGACTTAATATGTATATTCAGAAAAATGGCTAACACTACTACAACCCACGATGGGGCACAGGTTGGTTACAACCGAACAGGCCGGCGAACAGATGCCGATGCCTGCTCGCTTCGACGCACAAAACGGGCAAAGGGGGGGGGGGGTAGCAGGTTGGAGGTGCTGCCGGAAGCACTCGGGCGTTCCTCGAAACAGCGCGAGCCTCCTCCGAACCCTGCACAGAAGCTGTGGAGCTCAAGAAGGAAGGAAACAGAGAGAGAGCGACGTCCAGAAACGGTCCGACAGCACTTCGTCCTCTCTGCGCGAGATCCTTGCAACAGCTCTTTCCCGCTCCTTATATAGGCTGACGAGCAGGCCGTCGCGTCAGCTTTTATTCCCTGTCCCTTTTGGACAGGGATCCGCTCCGTTTTTCACGCTTCCGCGTAGTTACGCCACCGGCTTGTACAGTTCGCGCGCGCGACCGAAAAGACTGTTCGCGCGGTCTTTGTCTCCACTTGAGTTAGGGCCCGTTCCTGCCGATTATCCTCCTAAGTCGTTTCTATGTACAACTTGGAGCGTGCGCGCGTGAAGAACCGGTTCCCACGCCTTGGTGCGCCGATTCCGCCTATGGACGGTTTTCTTCACGACAACGTATGCTGCCTCGAAGAAGTCCACGCCGACCTCTTCGTCCTCTGAAACCATGCCGCCCTCGTCATCGAACCTCGCCCTCGAAAGCATGTCGGCCATGGCGTTGTCTTTCCCGGAAATGTGTCGTATTTCCGGGTCCAGGGACTTGATGTACGCTATCCACCTGAGCATTGCCAGGTTCGGCATCGCGCATCCGGAAACCATGCCGAGAATCGGCATGCAATCCGTCTCTATGATTACCTCTGTCCCGATCAGATAGTCCTTGTCGGCCTTCACCGCCGAAACGATACCCCAGAGTTCGCGTTTAACCTGGGCGTATCCTCGCTGCCGCTCATTGAGGACCTTCGCGCCGAATCGGATCGGAAACCGATTGCCGTCCTCGTCTTCTTGGTTGATGACCCACCCGATTCCGGTCGGACTCGTGTCAACCGTTATGTACACTGGAGTGCCCTTCCTGTAGACGGCCTTTCGGAGCGCCGGTGCTGCCGAAAGAGCCTCCTTCAGCTTCCGGACCGACTCCGTGTGCTTGTCTAGCCATTCGAATCTTCGCCCTTTCTTCAATAATCCGTACAGCGGCTCCGCGATGTGCGCGTAATGCGGGATCCATATGTGGTAGAAGGCGCATGCTCCCAAGAATCTTCGTACTTCCGTGACCGAGCTGCAATCGGGCTTCATCGCGGAGATGGCTTCTACCTTTGCCGGAGACGGTTTCCGGCCATATGGTCCACATAAATGTCCGACCACCATGATTTCCGACTGCCCGAAGGCTGACTTCTCCCCCGAGAAGGTGAGCCTCGCATCCTCTAGCCTTTGCAGCACCTTCTCGCAGTCGTCGATGTGCGTCATCACGAATCGCCGGCATCCGTCCGGCCCGATCGTCTCGTCCTTCTCTTCTACCGGGCATCCCTTGATCGGGATGTCGTCTAGAAACGGCATGGTGATGTCCGGGATGCAGTCCCTCAGCACCTTGTTCATTGCATTCACCATGTGGGCCACCGAGTTGGCCCCTCCTTGCGGCAGCGTACACATCCGCACTAGGCCGAGGGGAGTTCGCATCGTCGTAATGTCTCTGCTCTCCACGGCTAGCTGGAACTGGTCGTACCCTGAGTATAGATCACCGACCGAGTAAATCGACCTTCCGGCGAAGGCCTCCGCGAACTCGTCTATGGTCGGGCCGATCCCTGCGTTCTGAATGGTCACTCTGTTGACCGGCTGCAGGTCCTGAATGAAGCGCAATGATCCGTTTTTCTTTGGTACGGTAAACCATCGGTTTGAATATGGGGCGCTCGACGGCTCGAGAATGCCCATATCAACAGCTCCATCAACTTCGGGATGTGAGCTCTGGGAACCGGAATTGGCTTGAGATTCCACGGTACATGCGGTACCGTGAATATCACCATTGGCTCTACGATCGTCGGGTCTACGCACCCGATTTCCTCCGGTGAGAATACGAAGGCTTTCCCGTGCCTTCCGAGCATTCTCCGAAACCGGTCTTCCTCCACCGGCAGTAGGAACCCGCCCCCACCGATCTTCAGCTCGCGGAGCGTCTCGTTGGTGAAGGTGTGTCCTATGCAGGCCGGATCTCGTAAGCTGGGGTCCGATGCAACCCCTTTGATTCGGGATTCGCTGCCCTCCGGTAAGGGCGCCGCAACTGGCCTCACCTTCCGGTCCACAGTCTTGTACTTGGTGCTAACTCTAGCCGTCCGTTCCGACTCGAGCCCCCGACCGAAGTCCGCGATGACTTCGTACATTTCTTCGGAACATACCGGTATCGTCCGGTCTTCGTTAAGGGCTTCTTCGACTACCTTCCCCAGCATTCCCAAGGTGTCGTCGAAGGAGACTGCCTCCACGGCTCCGTCGATTTCTTCGTCAGGGCCGAGAACTCCGCACGCCCGAAGTCTCCCCTCCGTCTTTGTTTTCTCTCGGCCGGCGATGCCGACCATCGTACATGCTCCGCTGTCGGAGAAGCAAAATTTCCTACCTATTGTACACGGTTTTATCGTACAGATGTGGGGTTTTCCCGGAGCATCCGGACTGTCGCGGCCCCACGCCTTGGCAGTCCTCTCTAAAAATCCTCTCGGTTTTCGGAACCGAGGGAGTCGCGGTTACGTTCGTGGTTCGGCCGTACCGTCAGAAACTGGACCGAATGGCGCCCGTCTTGGCTTTTGACCCTCGCGTAGGCCAAACCATTGTCCAGGACCTTGGTCTCCATTCGTGCCGCCGTGATGTACGGCTCTCCCACTATGACCGGATGCGAAGACGTCTCCTGCACGAAAAAGTGCTGGTCAATCTCGACGTCGCCAATCTTGACTCACACATTCGGACAGGCCCCGTGCAGTTCCTCGGTGGCGCGCGTTGCTGCCCTTATTTTCCACCCGTGCTTGGTGTTGATCGGCCATTTGCCCTTCTTATAGAAGTCCATGGACATCAAATTGATCTCCGATCCGTGGTCCACCAAAGCTATCACCGGTTCCTGGACATCGCCGATCTTTACCGGGGTTTCCGTGGTCGCTCGGGCCCAGTGTGGTCTCGAATAGTGGCTTTCCGCCCACTCGTCTCCCAGCGCCATGTCGTCTAGGTGCGTCGTCCGCACTTCCACCGGTCTTTCCGGTTCTGTCTCCGTTGACAGCCTCTTCCGTTTCACCAAGTCCACGATGGAGTCGTGGAACTCCTTCTTGGCGATTCCCAGCACCTCTCGTAACGACAGCTCCACCTTGCTGTCGAGGATCCGTTCCTCCAGGACCTTTCGTAAGTCCGTGGTCCTTTCTATCTCCGTCCCCAGACGGTACCCGCCCTTCTGGGGTTTATCTTGCGTACCGGCCCCGCCGGCTTCGTCCCGTCGTGGCCCGGACCGGGTCTCGTATCATTGTGAGGGCCCGGTCGTCCCGGGTTTCCCCACCCGCTTCTCTTCTACCAGAGCCTCGTAGTTCTGGCAAGCGGCTTCCACGAAGCCCGCCTTTTCCTCGACCGGGTCGCTCCACCCGGTCATCTCCCGTACCCGTTTCTCCGCACGGTCCGATTCCTCCCTTTTAAGCCTTGCACCGGCAAGGCCTTCCAGCATCGTCGGCCAGAATCCGGCTTTGCTTTCCCTTCGGGCCTCGCCGCCCCCGACTCGAATGCCGGCCGACGCCGAGTAGTGGACGGTTTCCGCGTGTCGGGCCGCCGCCTCTTCCATCAACCTTTTCATACCACCTCGCCCGTCGTTTCGGCTCAGGGCCCTCCGGGTGTCGCTGGCATGCACCCGTCCTTCCCACAGGTACACCACCCTGTTCCTCAACGCCTCCGCGAAGTCGCCGCTGTCCTTCCGAATGTGGCCGACTTCATCGCACCACATGCACCTGTTTCCTGCCGCCGGCCGTCGGTCACGAGCCGGTTCGCCACCTTCCCTTCGGGCTTGCGCGATTTGGAGGTCCTTTATCACCCTCGTCAATTCCTCCAGCGCCGCTCCTCCGGTTGAGCCTCTGACTGCGCCGGTCGAAGCCGAACCGGTTTCCAACCACTCTCGGGTCTCTTCCTTTCGCACTTGTGGCGCTGGTTCGAGCTTCCTTGCTGCGACCGAGCCCGACCCGGTTGCCCCGTTATCCGCCCATTCTCGCCGTTTGTCGAAACGGCCACAGACTTTCTTGACAGCCGCCCAGTCGGTAGTGAGCCCGTCTTCGGTTTCCAGCAAGAGGCCCACTTGCTCCCGATCCCGCTCGTCGACCGACTTGACAAACAGCAAGACCCGGCTCGTGTCCAGGATGGTTCGGTCGAGCGCCGAAAGGCGCGCAAAGTTTTCCTCGAACTCCCGGAGGAGTGCCGACGCGTTTCTTCCCTTCCCCGGGGACTCCACCCATTCCATGAACCTTCGCTTCGAAAGCCGGAGCGCGTCGTCCAGCCCATATTTCTCTAGGAGCCGACCTTCGAACTCCTCCGAGGTACGGCTCTCCGCCCGCACCTCGAGCACCTCCGCATGGATGCTCGGCATCGCCACTCGGGGAAATCCGGCAAGACGCCTTTCTTCCGGAATGTCCCGCATTAGCATCTCTGCACCGTAGGACGCCAAATACTTCGTGGCATCCTTCCCATCGAACCGGCCGATCGTGCCGACAACCGCCTCAATAGCTCTGTCGAGGGCACCAGTGCCCTCGCGCGCGTTTACAATCCGATCCATGGCCGAAGCCATGGCCTCTGCAAGATCCGACCCCCTCATCTTCTGCTCTTCTGCCGCCTCCTTCACGTCGGGTTCACCAAGATGTCGAGATATTATGCAAGTGCGGGTCTCGAACCAAAGAGCAAGCGAGGGAGGAGAAAGAGAGAGAACCGGCTACGCAGGACCGGGGATACACAGGGACACGGCCCTTCAGCACGGAGAACGCGAACAGACACCGACACAGACAGATGCGAATGACTAAATATGTATATCAACAAAAATGGCCAACACGACTACAACCCTCGATGGGGCACAGGCTGGTTACAACCGGACAGGCCGGCGAACAGATGCCGATGCCTGTTCGCTTCGACGCACAAAGGGGCGGCAGGTCGGAGGTGCTGCCGGAAGCACTCGGGCGTTCCTCGAAACAGCGCGAGCCTCCTCGGGAGCCTGCACAGAAAGCTATGGAGCTCAAGAAGGAAGGGAACAGAGAGAGAAGCGTCCAGAAACGGTCCGACAGCACTTCGTCCTCTCTGCACGAGATCCCTGCAACAGCTCTTTCCTGCTCCTTATATAGGCCAACGAGCAGGCCGTCATGTCAGCTTTATTCCCTGTCCCTTTTGAACAGGGATCCGCTCCGTTCCTCACGCATCCGCCGCCGACTCGTACAGTTCCTTAGCACGCGCGCGCGACCGAAAAGACTGTTCGCGCGGTCTTTGTCTCCACTTGTGCTAGGGCCCGTTCCTGCCAATTATCCTCCTAATTCGCTTCTATGTACAACTTGGAGCGTGCGCGCGTGAAGAACCGGTTCCCACGCCTTGGTGCGCCGATTCCGCTTATGGACGGTTTTCTTCACGACAACGTTGTATGCAGTGGTTCATGAACCCGTTCAAAGAACCGGAGGAACAACAGACCTAGAGAACCAGAGAAGGATCGGGGACTAGTGAATGTCCTATGACAACAAAGCCGGTACCACCGGGTACTAGTGGATGACCCAACGATACTTGGTGCGGTGAAGACGCTCAGGCCGTAAAAAATGAAAAATGAAAATGAAAATTACAAGAAGAAGAAGAAGATATTATTCGAGATTTTGAACGGTCACAATGAAAAAGTGTGACGTTAGCCCATTTAAAGCGCACCACGTGGCATAATCATGCTATTATGATACACGATGTGCATGTGCGGGAATCAAGAAGTGATGGATACAAAACATTAGGGCACAAATCTTCCAAACAAATGAAGGAGTTTCATTTCGTGAACGAAAGATTATGAGGGAACAATAGAGAGAGTAGGCTTCCGGAAAAGCACAAGCAAGTTACAAAGCAGAAGCACCCAACCGTAGCAGCAAAGTCGACGAACTTCAAGAAAAGACCCTATGGCACTATCGACGACCACTAGAGATTGGCTCAGCAAGCACGACCTTGAGGGATTCATCTGGGTGGTTGAAGCACCAGCACACGAGAAACCGGAGAAGGTCGTAGCAACGATTCATCTCGACGAGCTCTCCGAAGGAATATTGTAGGCCCTCATCGGATTACCCTCTGGAGGTTTGTGCTCCATTGAGAACCCCTCCATCGAAATACTGACAGATTATTTTGGGGAGTTCTCAATAGCAAGCAAGGCAAACTCGACATAGGGCGGTGAAAATCTCCTGTTCGGGGAAGTGGCTTGGGTGTTGTTCGAGTACAGATCAATTCATCCCTAAGCACTCGCCATGCCGAAGAAAAGAGCCGGTTTCATCATTGTCACATTTGAAGGCCTTAAGGTGGATTGGCCGGTGATAGTGGCTGACTCACTATGGGCGGGAATCGCGTCCGTAATGGATGGGAAGAAGGCATGGGGCGGATTAGCACAATGGCAAACGATATTGTTACCCCCGACACACACCATCAAGCCGAAGAAGCGAGGGTGACCGGAGATCATGCCCAAAAAATCATCCAAACGGCAACAACTCCTAGCAAAACACAACCTTGGATGGACAACAGGGGAGTCGTCTCGGCGGGAAGAAGAAGTTCTGGATACTCGGCGATAGGAGTCGGTGGAGAAAGTTCCGGAAAAGACGACAAAACCGATCAAGATAAAGCTGCGCCGGCATGATAGAGACTAGGAGGAATTGGTATACAGGGTAAACCAGGAAACTGCAGAAGAGGAGGCTGAAGAAGAACCAATCGAAACCGTCCAGCATCGCCCAAGGAAGCGTGACAGTGAGCAATAGGAGGAAGGATCGGGCCTGGAGAGGGACAATACACCAATTTCCCACTTAGCGGTGGGTGAACCCAAACCGGAAATGGAGCCAACCAACAAACTAGAAGCAATGAAGACGTTTCAACCGGAACCGGAATTAGAAGCACGTACATCACTAGGTCTTCTAAGGCAACAACAACAAGATGAAGACCGACCAGAGCAGACACCGAAGCATGAGGAACCGGTTGCACAATGGCTCAGGAGCTAGTATAGTAGTTCGTTGTACTCACACAACATGGAACCTGCCGACAATGGTTAGAATGGCTTGGGAAGAAGGTATCCGGTGTGGCTGACCGGATGGATGAAGAACAACGGGTGGAGCGGAGACAAGTGGAACAATTGCTGACAACAATTGAAGAATTGGATAAGGGCCGAAATCAGATTTGGAGCCTGGAGGAGAAGCTGACAAGGGCCAAGGAGTTTGGGGTCGTTATGTAAAAAATGGGCCAAAACACAAGCTCCGGAACAGAGACGGTAGAACTAGTTTACAAAAGAAAGCTCCGGAAACGGATGTAGAACCGGTGGCCAATACAACCCCAGAAAAAAACACTGAGCAGGAATGGAAAATGCAAACATTAAGGGAGGAATTAGCCGCTCAAGAAGAATGAAGAGAGCGAGAAAGAGAACAGAAGAAGACAATAGGAAGAGAAATGGAGGACTGAGGAATGTCTCCAAAAGAGTCAAGCCAACAATGACCAATTGAAGGAGGAAAGAGAGAAGCTGCAGCTGCTGCAGGAAAAAGACAAGCTCCGGAGGATGGCCGAAACGAAGATAAAGAGGCTGAAGGAAGAGATCTAGCAACAAAAGGATCAGGAAGATCGGGCGCACTCTCAAATCAACCGCCGCCTAAAGCCGAAAATGAAAGACTTCAAGAAGCTACATAGGGATCATAATCAACTCGAAGCGGAACATAAGAAGCTAGGGTTGGATTATGACCGACAACAAGAAAAGCTTAAGGAGGTTCGGACGGAGCTGAAAGAAAAACCGAGGCGCTAAAAAATCAAGGTAAAATGATGGCTGAGATGACGACGAAAGAAAGAGCGAAACTGCAATCGAAGCACTATGAGGAAGTGCAACGGGCAAAGATGGTTTTGGGTTGCAAACGACCTACCATACCCAATTTATAGAGTACGACGTATAGGCAAAGGAGACCACCGAACTCATCAAGCAGCTCAAGAACGAGGAGGCCACAGAGGAAAGTACGAAGCTGAACATCAAAAGAATCTAGATGATTGTCGAAGCATGGAGGGACTGGACGAAGACAAAGATCGAAGATTGTTCATCGTCGGTATGGAATGAATGGTCCCGACAATCGATGAAACTCCAGATACTCTAGGTTGATGCAGAAAACCGGAAAAAGGTCGGCGACAATTTCAACAAGATGGATGAGAAAAGCATTGTCACCATCCGAGAGGAATTGGCGGATGTTTTTGCCTTGGCCAAAAATCACCGAGACGCTATCCAAAAGCTCATCGAAACGCTAGAAGACGATCAACTCGACATGCAACTGCAATTCGAGCAATACGAGGGGGAGCGAAGGCGGAAAGAAGCGGATGCCATAAACATCAGTGATGAAGAGAAAGCAACGGAGCCACGACCACAACCACATCTGAATTAGCAGTCGAAAGTAGCCGGAATGGTGTCGTAAAGATTTTCGCCAACGGTGTGAAAATTGAATGGAATGTACAAAATCGAGTGTGGTTCTTCACACACAACATAAAACAATAATAGTGAAGATACTATTTTATACTATTTTAATATCTTGGTACAAAAAGATGGAGGTCTTCAAGAGCTTCCGAATGTACTTTACTACATTTAAAACGGACAACTAAATGTCAAGTTATGTGAATGTGAAGTTTGAGAAGAAGAAGAGAAAAACAAAATTTTGAGATATCCTACATAATTAGGACAACATCAGGATTCAAGTGTATATAAGTAGAGCCATATCTCTTTATATTTCATCTATGAGCTAGGAGCACAAAAAGGTTTGGTTGTATAACTTGGATGAATGGATGCGGCCAAGTTATTCAAATAGTGTTTTGGACGGAGCCGGACTTGGATGGACGATGACGGAACCGGAGCCGGAACCGGACGGACGGCGATGGAACCGGAACCGGATGGCGATGGAACTTGGACCGGATGACGACGGATCCGGGACCGGACGACACTGGAACCGGACTGGATGGACTGGATCATTGGGTCGGATGCGGATCGGATGGACCGAGTCAGATGTGGAACCGGATAGACGGGTCGGTCGAGTAGATTTATCGCGACGCACGAAGTCTTGAAGTTTTCTAGTTCTTTGGAGGTCAAGTGAAGGTGTAATATGCACTTAAAAATTTGTAAAAACAAGACTAAAAAGCCTAGTAAAAGAAATTTTTTTATACAAAGGGGCGCAAGTCCGAAATTGAACCTTGCACCTCCAAGTTGAAAGTCAATAGGCTTACCACTAAGCCAAGTCATATCTTCAAAAGCTTTATTTTGATCATTTTACATGTAAATTCTCATACATGAGAGCTTGAATGAGTGACATGGTTATCATGTAACACATGTAATACATGAGCACCAAATGGCAAACATGCATCTCATGCATGTCTTGCAACCTCACAAGCATCATATGCATGGGGGCATCTATAAAAGAGTGGATGGAGAGGAGAAACGGGCTATGTATCCATCAAGAAATTATGAATTTAATAAGAAGAAAATTCGTTATCCCATTTTTGTGATGTATTAATCTTGTCTCTCATATCTAAAGTCAAGTGTTCTATCTTATCTCAATCTCTCTCTTTCAATCTATCTTAAATACTTTCTCGTTGAAGCTAGTGCAAACTTAAAATCCTTTTGGTCCAGAACCCCGGCGGTTCCGCCTCACGATCCGCACGTAGTGATGGATCTTCACGACAACGGAGCAAACGGTGAAAGCCGAAAATGAAAGGGAAGCTAGAACATATCAGTCAGAGGTTGGAACTAACAACAGTAGAATGAAGAACCTATTTTGGACATACTTGACGAACAATGAAGGAGCTAACCTGTGGGTTCAACGTGCAATTCACTGTCCCACGGGCGTGCCATGTGTTGGCCGGAGTATGATCCAGAGGATAAACGTGGAAAGGGATGAGCTAGATATTATAATTAGATTAATTATTAATTAGAAATATTATAGGAACTGACAGATCCAGAATAGTTGTACCGATCTGGATCCGGACCGATTGAGAGCCGATAACTGGCAAGGCACCGTTTTGTATTTCCAACCGGATGCCTATAAAAGGATCCGGGAATCGATGTAATTAGTAGCGGAAATAATACAAGTTTGAGCGTTCTACTTTAATCCTATTGTGTCTCTTGCTTACTTGCCGTTCTGCGCTTTCATTCATAATCATAAGCATGTTTTCATTAATTGGGTGTATATTAATCATTTGGGGAGTATCTGGAAAATACCCAGATTCAAATCAGATCTGTGTCGGATAACATCATTTCTTAAACCACCCTTTGGTGAAGTGTTCGAAACGGACACCCCTATGCTTGTGGCTATCTCCAGCCCAGAGTAAACACTATATAAAACCTTTACCTATATAGAATAATTTGAGGAGGTCTATGGTTGGGATTTTGATCATATACTATGTGGTGAATGTTTTAGTTTTTTTCATTTTTTATGCATTTCCAAGAAACTATAATGTCTATAGAAACAGTTGATGAGTTCTATGTTTGGCATCTGGCTGTAAACTCGACTTTCCTTTTACATAAAACCTTAACCTATATAGAATCATTTGAAGAGGTTCGGATTTGGATCATATGCTATGTGGTGAGTGTTTTACTCTTCTCCAAGAAACCCTAACCTATATCTTATTATTTGACGAGTTATGTCACTGTAAAGTTGTCTTTTTCTTCTACATGAAACCTTAATCTATGTTGAATCATGAGGAGGTTTAAGGTTGGGATTGGTCATGTGCTGTGTGGTGTTTGCTTTAATGTTTTTCAATTTATACTCATGAATAATGTTCCATTTATACTCTAAATTGCATATAATTTTGTGTATATTTTTCTTTAATAAGACTTATCCATAGCATGGCAACTACTTTAAATAATACACGTCGTATTAGCCATGCATTTTAGAAGTGGTGAACCACAAAATTGAAATATTCCTCGATCTCCCATTGAGATGGGAGAATAAATACATGTGAGTTGATAGAGCAATGTGGTTGATGCTATGAGTTCATATAAGAACATGTGACGGTAATTAAAGTCCCACGACTTGATATTACCAAATCTAGCCATATTAATTGTTTGTGAATATCAAAGTCTTGATAGGTCCCATTGTATATCTAATGTAGCTAGGTGGATGCAATTTATATTGATTTCTCTTATAAAGCGGGGACACTTTGGATACGGTTTTTACAAGCTTTTGAATCTGGTAAGAGAAAACTCATATTGAAATATGATGTAAGTTTCTTTTCTCTCTTCCAAGAGAATTACTCCATCATTACAATATATACTTGGAGCAATATAAGCATTTTAGTAGCTTATGTCTTGTATTTTGTTTCAAGCTTTATCATTGATTTTTAGTTTCAGGGTGGTTAATAGGTTGTGTGCAGAAGTACTAAAGGAATTTGTTGAATTGGTTGGGCCCAATATGAGCGGATTGATGGAACAAATGATGCTTCAAAATTAATAAGGCTGAATTTCAAAAAACAATGGTGTACTACACCGATGGCTGCAAAAATTAGAGCGGATATATGATAGCAGTACGTAGTACCGAGATGGCTATTCCCCCCTCCCATTAGATGATAGAGGAGCGTGAATGACACGAGAAACATGGATAACAAACATGTGGGCTATTTAGTGTAAGATAAATAAGTGATGTAGCCCATATGGAAGTAGGTAATGTTTAAAGTTGTGTATTGTATGTCATTTAAAGTAATGGAGTATACTCTTCTTTGGAAAAAAAGAAGTAATAAAGGAATTGCCTAGGTCTTCAACAAATGTGACATGAGCTATGGGAAGGTTCAATATTCAAGTTCAAATCCTTAGGTTCTCAAGCAACATTATATTTGAAAAGCTTTATATTTCACACTATGGCAAACTCATGATTCTCGTAAAATACAATAAGCACATTCGTTGATAAAACACAATGTAAATCCACATAGAATGCTTATCAAGTCATATTCTAGGATCTCAACTATATGAAGTATATTTTATCTTTTTGAAGAGGGTACATATGAAATTTCAGTGTACGGGTTCACTCAATCCTGTTAGGCGTAAATATCTGCTATGCATTAAAAAGTTTAAACTTCAAGAATATTCGTTCTGTTATAGATTGTAATACCTAACATTCACATGTTTACCCTGAAGGGTTCAATTGGAGTACAATATTCTATGAAGCCAAATAAAGGTATGATGCAATTTTTCGGGAAAAAAATGTATGATGCAAGACCGCTTTTTAGACAAGCATGTGTTTCTTCTTGTGACAATTGGCTAGATCCCAACAATGTAGAGGACATCAATACCAAAAGATCTTTCATGTGGAATATAATTAATAATGACATGCTGTTGATAAATAAAAAGATGCATGGATTGACTGACAAAATGATGTTGAAGACCACTAAAAGATATTATATTAAAATATAATATGAAGTCATAAAAATGTATGATGCCTAAAGGTCGACACTCAACAAGCCCAATTACAATGTTTGGAAGTTCATGCCCTACAGGACAAAGGTATATTTTATAGATGAGTTTTTGACAAGGTGGGTTGTTTTACTCTACACCAAAGTATTTATTTTAGCTGATAGTTAGAACTTAAACCTTGGTAAAAAAACAGGGGTATTACCTCTATGTATGTACATATTTCAAGTACAACCTAAGGGTGTTTTTACTACTTTGGTTTCTTTTTCTTAGAGAAGAAGAAGAAGAATGGATGACACATTATACCATTTATTAGGTAAATATAGATTTTTGTCATCTACTGCCAATTGATTAAAACTTAAGAACATAGAAAACTATCATACTAGAGACACGTTAGCAAAATAAATTTAACACAAGGTGGATATATCATGAAGGCAATAGTGGACGAGCAAAAAGTCATTGCAAGGGAGAGCAAAGCACATGTCAACACAACCCAAAGCGGTTAAAAAATGAAGTTGACGATGTTTTGCGTAGGCCAAAATTGAAGGAAAAACTATGTGTGGTCCTAAGGAGACACCATGCAAAGAAAGCACATTACCAATTTACATGTGTTGATAGTACAAAGTGGTAGTCGTAGGTAAACTAACCACTATCATAGGTAGGGGGAGTTCCTTTCTCCAAATATTGGTCATGCCATTACATCCTTGTTTTCAACACCGTAGTTTTCATCTCCCAAAATTTGGTCGCACCTTTTTCTTCTTTTCACAATATTTTTGTCCCAACAAAACATCACACCTTCCCATGCTTATTTTCACGACCATAACACGCCTCTCTCTCTCTCTCTCTCTCTCTCTCTCTCTCTCTGTCTCACCCTCTGTCACTGGGCTTAAGGAAGGTGCATCCCCAGACGAGAATGCACAAACACTTGGGAAAATGTTAGGGTACACAAAGGCCCTACCTGTAACCAAAGCCTGGAGGGCCGGACGTGACACAACTAGGAAGAGAGCCTTAGTCCTCCAATTTAAAGACTTAGACTCTAGAATCACTTTCTTTAAGAAGAGACCAATTCTTCGAGGATTGGGTGGGGACCCTATCTATCTCGATGAAGACCTCACTAAGATGCAAATTGAACATTGCAAGAGTTGTATGCCATGAGTTTTGCAAGCTCGTAAAGAAGGGCATCACACCTTTTACCGAGACGGGCGAGTGATCATAAATGATCGCACTACTAATGGACAACGTGTGGCCCATGTGATAGAAAATACACTTAGGATGACCTTATGGAATTGTAACGGTGCACTCTAGACACACCCTGGTTTCCTAGAGGAGATATTAAAGGTATCAGATATACCTTTCTTGGTAGAAACACACTAGAGCCGAAATAGAGGACTTCCACGAGTCGAAGGATTCCGTTGGGAATCCGCTTTTAGACAAACCTCACATCAACACACTTCCAGGGGATCTGGAGGTGTCACGATATTGTTTTGGAGAGAGCTACATAATAGGATAGAAATACCGAGGACAGACCCAAAAGCTAGTTTTATGTAGGTGAAAGTCTCTACAAGCAAGGACCGGGCAGTATTTTTTGCCATTTGTTACTTTCCCCCAAAAGGATTCCACTATAATATTGCTAGCTTGGCGAGATTAGTCGATGAAGGAATGCCACATGGGCCTTCCCCATACGAACCTCTATCAGATGACATAATCCGATATTCTTCCCAAGGAGAAGTATTCCTTGTAGGAGATTTCAATGCAAGAACCCAATGCCGACAATGCACAATATTTCAGATGAATAGAAACCTAGAAATGGTAAATGTTGATCCTTTAGACATAGGCACCACACGTAGTTCAAAGGATCAAGGTGCGGACGCCACTAGCTTTGGCCATTGTCATGATATGGCAAGACTTGAACCCATGACCTTATGTTATATGGGTCGAGCTCTTGACCATTATACCATCTATTGTAATACGTAGGATATTATTTTCCTATTTTAAGTTTTATTGTAGGAAATTAATGTATATTCCAGATTTCTTTGGAACATTCTAGAAGCTTCAAGACTCCTCCTGAGAACACTATAAAAGGAGGCACAAGGCATTATGTTGAACCAAATTGGTTCAACGCTAGTCTTAAGCCTCATAACCATCTTGTACTTACTCTTCCTATAATATATCATATGTTATCATCATCTCTCTCTCTCTCTCTCTCTTTCTCTCTCTCTCTCTCTCTCTCCTCTTCTCTTTCCTCTCTCTCGGGAGTCTTACGCAATCCCGTCCTCTTAGTACTAATAGTACTTCCCTTCTCTGGTACTAATTCTCTCTCTATTTTAGTACTATTCTTGACAGTTTGAACCAATTTTCTCTAGTCTTCTTTTCGGTTTCCCTCATCCTCTTACCCCTTTTTTCCAATACTATGGCTACTGTTAGCGCCCAAGAATATCAATCCTTTTTCTCTGAGCTATAGGGTCTAAAAGAAAAATTTGTTGCCTTGGAACAAGAAAACCAATGATTGTTAGGGGACCTTCAACAAATCACTCTAGAAAAACAACAAACGCAGCAACAACATGGGGCGTTAGCGTTACGTGTACACCAACTCAAAGCAACCATCGTAGTGTTGCAACAACAAGGATCAAGTCCCCAAGGATTTCATAAAGAGCCCAAGATTGGACTTCTTGTGAAATTCGATGGAATGCGATCGCAATTCAGGGGATTTCTTAATCAGGTACGCTTAGTCATTCAAATGCTGATGGAAATAATCGACACTTTCCAAACTTCACCTCTCGGCCACAACCAAGGAAACACACGAATCGTTGTTGCAGAAAATGGGTAATGCAAAAGGAAATAAGTGGACACACGATTTAACGTGGAAAACCCTGTACGGGAAAAAACCACGGGAGTACAAGACTCCGAACCAAAACTATGCACAGAGAAATATACAATGGCGAGTTGCAAGGCGACGACCTTGAGCTCGCTGTCCTCGCCACAGGCGGCGGAATTACACAGAGGCGTCGACCTCTTCGTCTCTCACGCTCTATCTCGCTCACGGCTGCTCTCTCTTCACTCCTCTTGAGTGGAAAAACAGAAAAATGAGTAGCAACATCAAAACTGTTTGCCCTAAGTCATATTTATACACATATGACTTTAGGGCTATTTACAACTATAGCCTCAAGGGCCCTTGGCAAACATATTCACAGATATGTCCCCACATCCGGATCTCTCTCCGGGTACATTCGTCGTCCGGCTCCGAAGTCGGGGTCTTCATCATCCGGTTCCGAAACCGCAACCGGGCTTGTCGTCATTCATCTCCGGACATCCGACCATCCCATCCGGAGGGACCGTAATCCCAACAAACTCCCCCTTCACTTCGGCATGGGATGTCTCTCCAATCCGATCCTCTTCCGGCATGCTTCCAGCTTGTCGGGTGTGAGCACCTTGGTCAGCATATCCGACCCGTTCTCGTCCGTGTGGATCTTCGTCAGCACGAACTCCTTGTCTTCTATCCTTTCTCGGATCCAGTGATATCTTCGCTGGATGTGCTTCGTCCGGGAGTGATAGGCCGCGTTCTTCGCAAGGTGGATTGCACTCTGACTGTCGCAGTAGAGTCGGTACTCCTCCTGCCGGATACCGAGCTCTCTAATGAAGTCCTTCATCCATATTATTTCCTTGCCGGCTTCAACAGCCGCCATGTACTCCGCCTCCGTGGTTGACAACGCAACCGTCTTCTGCAGCCTCGACTGCCATGAAACAGCTCCCCCTGCATACGTCATCACATACCCTGATGTGGACCGGCTGGTATCTGCATCAGCCGACATATCCGAATCGGTGAAGCCGTCGAGTTCGGGCTTACCGGAGCCGAATCGGAGGCACACGTTTGTCGTGCCCTTCAGGTATCGGAGTATCCACTTGGCCGCGTTCCAATGCTCTTTGCCGGGATTGCTCATGTACCGGCTCACCACTCCGACTGCATATCCTATGTCCAGTCGGGTACACACCATTGCGTACATCAAACTCCCGACGGCAGAGGCATATGGTACTTTCATCATGTCCTCCTTCTCAGCCTTTGTCTTGGGGCTTTGCTTGCTGGACAACTTGCAGTTTGCCGGGAGGGGTGACCCGACCGGTCTTGCTTCCGACATGTTGAACCGGTGAAGCACCTTTGTCACGTACTTCTCCTGTGACAGCCACAACTGCTTCTTCTTCCGGTCCCGGATGATGTGCATCCCTAGTATTTGCCTCGCCGGACCCAGGTCCTTCATTGAGAAGGTTCAGTGAAGCGCTTTCTTCAGCATCCGTATCTTGACCTGGTCCCGTCCGACGATCAACATGTCGTCCACGTACAGGAGGAGTATTAGAAAGTCTCCTCCTTCGAACTTCTTCACAAACACGCAGTGATCGGACTGCGTTTTGTGGTACCCTTCGTCGGTCATGAAAGAGTCGAACTTCCGGTACCATTGCCGGGGAGCCTGCTTCAGTCCGTAAAGGCTCTTCTTCAACCGGCATACCAGGTGCTCCTTCCCTTTCTTCTCGAATCCTTCCGGTTGCTGCATGTAGATCTCTTCTTCGAGGTCACCGTGAAGGAATGCCGTCTTCACGTCCATCTGTTCTACCTCGAGGTCCACGCTTGCCGCTATGCTCAGCACCGTCCGGATGGAGGTCATCTTCACTACCGGGGCAAATATCTCGTCGAAGTCGACACCCTTCTTCTGCTGGAACCCCTTCACTACGATCCTGGCTTTGTATCTCGGGGGGTTTCCGACATCTCCCGGTTTCAGCTTGAACACCCACTTGTTTCGAAGTGCCCGCTTTCCTTTCGGCAACTCCACAAGTTCATATGTGTGGTTCTCATGCAGGGAATCCATCTCCTCCTGCATGGCACTTAACCACCTGCGGCTATGGGTGTCATGCTTCGCTTCTTCAAAGCTCTCCGGCTCCCCCTCGTCGGTTAGCAGCACGTCCTCTGGTTCCGGAAATCTCCGGGGAGCCCTTCTCTCTCTTAGAGGATATCTCCGTTCCGGAGCTTCGGTAACCGGTTCTTCCGATTCTTCTTCATCCGAATCCATTTCGGGATCGGGGCCAGTTCCGGTATCATTTTCATCTTCTTCGGCCGGTTCTGTTTCTTCACCGTCTTCGGCTGGATCTTCGAGTGTTAACCGGTCCCTTGCCGGTCGGGACTGCTCCTCGTAGAGTTTATCCTCACCGGTCGACTTGGAGCTCTTCATCTTCTTCTCCGACTCCCAGTCGGCGAGTGTCTTGTTCTCCATGAAGATGATATCACGACTCCGGAATATCTTCTTGTCGACCGGGTCCCATACTCGGTAGCCGAACTCGTCATCGCCGTAACCGAGGAATATGCATGGCCGGGTCTTTGGATCTAGCTTTCCTCTCCGGTCCTTTGCCACATGCACGTATGTGAGACACCCGAACACCTTCAGATGCCGGTAGGATACTTCCCTACCGGTCCACACTCTCTGCGGCGTGTCTCCGTCCAAAGGCACTGAGGGTGATCTGTTTATCACGTATGTCGCCGTTGACATCGCCTCAGCCCAAAACCCCTTGGGTAATTCCGCATGCGCCAGCATACTCCGGACCCTCTCCATTATGGTCCGGTTCATCCTCTCGGCCAGCCCGTTCAGTTCCGGCGTCTTCGGCACAGTAAACTCGAGCCGGATTCCCTTCGAGCGACAGTACTCCGCGAACTGCCCCCGGTATTCCCCTCCGTTATCTGCTCGTATCGCTTTCAGCTTCTTGCCGGATTCCCTTTCCACTCTCGCGTGGAGTTCTTTGAAGACGCACAACACTTGGTCCTTTGTCTTCAACGGTGCCGTCCACAGCTTCCGGCTGTGATCATCAATGAATGTTATGAAGTACTGGGCTCCGCCATGTGACTTCGTTTCTACCTGACACACATCAGTGTGCACCAACTCCAATGGTGCGCTACGTCTCGTCGGTGGCCTTGAGTGGAAGGAGGTTCGGTTCTGCTTACCGGCCAGGCAATCGGTGCACTTCTCCAGGTGCACATGCTTCACTGGAATAAGGTTGTCTTCTGCAAGCCTCTTCATCCCCTTCTCACTCATGTGGCACAGTCTCTTGTGCCACAGCTCACCGGCAGTGTCAGCTGCCACGTTCAGCTCCTCCGGACATAGCCGGGAATTCATCAGGTACAGTGTGTTGACCTTCCGGGCCCGAGCCACTATCAGGCTCCCTTTGCTGAACTTCATGACACCGTTCCGGATGCTACCCGTGTAGCCTTCATCGTCTAGCCTCCCGGCCGAAATCAGGTTCAATCGAACCTCCGGAACGTGTCGAACATCCTTCAGCAGCATCTTGCATCCGGTTGATGTCATTAGCCACACGTCTCCTATGCCGGCAATCCGGCATGTACCTTCATTTCCCATCCGGACACAGCCGTGCTCACCGGCTGTGTAGGATGAGAAGTATTTCTTCTCCGGGGTCAGGTGGAACGACGCTCCGAAATCGACCACCCAGGTCATCTCTTCACTGGCAAGGTTCAGCTCCCTCTCTTCGGTAATGAGCATTATCTCTTCTTCACTTGCCGCGAGTGCCGTCGTTCCTTTCCGGTCCTGCCCTCGCCGATCCGGACCTCTCCGGTCCGTGGCTCCCCGGTATGCACCGTTTCTCTCCGGTGACTTCTTCGAATCGGTGTCGTCGGCTCCGTTGTCCTTTCGGTAATGCCGACAATTCTTCCGGAAGTGCCCCGGCTTCCCACAGTGGAAGCATGTGGGTCTTCCTCTTGACTGCGACCGGGTCCCCGACTTCTCCCGTCTTTGCGGACTCCGGTTCCATTGTCTTCCCCGTTCCGATTCGGTAAGCAGCGCCTTCGAGTCGGAGGCCGGTTCTTTATCTCTCCGACGCGCTTCTTCGTTCAAAATACTTGTCTTTACCGTTTGTAGGGACAAGTTATCTTCCGTGCAGGAGGTGCTCAGAGTCACCACCAAGTTCTCCCAGCTTTCCGGCAATGTACACATCAGAATGATGGCTTGCATTGCATCCTCCAGCGGGAACTTGATCGCCGCAAGCTGGTTCACGAATCCCATGAACGTGCTTACGTGTTCCACCATACTCTCGCCGTCCCGGTACTTGAGGTTCACTATCTTCCTCATCAGGGAGGTCCGGTTCAACGCATTCTTCCTCTCGTAGAGGCCCGACAGCTTCCGCCACATCTCATATGCATTGATGTCGTTCGCCACATGTTGTAGAACGCTCACGTCAACGTATTGCCGAATGGTTGCAACGGCTTTCCGGTTCAGAAGCCTCCATTCCGACTCAAGTACCCCCTTCGGTATTTCCGACCTGTCAATCGGTTCGTACAGGTCCCGAACAATCAGAAGATCCTCCATCTTGATCTTCCAGTCGGCGTAATTCTGCGCATTCAGCACCATCATCCCCGGCTGCCCGCTGCCGCCGCCTTCCATTTTCTGCAGCAGCTCGCTCTGATACCAAATTGATGGAAATAATCGACACTTTCCAAACTTCACCTCTCGGCCACAACCAAGGAAACACACGAATCGTTGTTGCAGAAAATGGGTAATGCAAAAGGAAATAAGTGGACACACGATTTAACGTGGAAAACCCTGTACGGGAAAAAACCACGGGAGTACAAGACTCCGAACCAAAACTATGCACAGAGAAATATACAATGGCGAGTTGCAAGGCGACGACCTTGAGCTCGCTGTCCTCGCCACAGGCGGCGGAATTACACAGAGGCGTCGACCTCTTCGTCTCTCACGCTCTATCTCGCTCACGGCTGCTCTCTCTTCACTCCTCTTGAGTGGAAAAACAGAAAAATGAGTAGCAACATCAAAACTGTTTGCCCTAAGTCATATTTATACACATATGACTTTAGGGCTATTTACAACTATAGCCTCAAGGGCCCTTGGCAAACATATTCACAGATATGTCCCCGCATCCGGATCTCTCTCCGGGTACATTCGTCGTCCGGCTCCGAAGTCGGGGTCTTCATCATCCGGTTCCGAAACCGCAACCGGGCTTGTCGTCATTCATCTCCGGACATCCGACCATCCCATCCGGAGGGACCGTAATCCCAACAAATGCATCCTTCCCGATACCCCACTAATGCATCCCGAATCGGTGTTGAGAATCAAGCTCAACTTGGTCTAGTGTGTGAACTCACCTTGAGAGTGAATAGACACTCCAACGGTCAAGAGTCACCATTAAGTCACCTCTTTGTATTCTAGCATTTAGTATGAGTCATAGAATCATATTCTATGACACATAACTTACGAGCTTTCACATTCCCCATGCTCCATGAGCCTTGTAGTTAATGAAGAGAGAGGGTGACTACATAAAGCACCCTCCTCCCACATTGTACGTAGTTGAGTCTTTCTCCTTGTCAATATACTTTTACCTTGCATATTCTTTGTGTTTCTCTCTCTCTCTCTCTTACACACACACATAACTCACATCTCTTCCGCTTCACAAGAATCCATCTCTTGATTCTTTACATGGTATCAGAGCGATTTGGTAGCTCAATCTAGCCCATTCGCCTCATCGTGATCGTGTGTTGTGCTCCACGCCGACGACCAAGAACCGGCCCATCGCTATTGTAGCTTCGCTACATAGATCACATCCGAAGAGAGAAGAAGAAGAAGAATCAACATAATGAATACTCAAATGGGGAGCGCTCTCCCTACAGAGAAGTTGGATCGAAACAACTTCGCATCTTGGGAGTACAAGATGCACCAATACCTTGTCGGACAAGGCTATTGGAGCTAAATCAAAGGAGCGCATGAAGACCGACCCGCCGAAGCGGCTCCCGGATACGCAACATGGGAACAAGCCGCAAGCCGCGTGATGTATTGTTTGGTGACATGTGTTCACGACGACATGCTCGGTTACATTCGAGAAGCCAAGACGCCGAAGGAAGCGTGGGAAAACCTATGAAAGATTTTCGCCGCCAACACGACCGCGAGGAAGCTTCAACTCCGCCAAGAGTTGAACAACATTCAACAAAGGGATATGTCTATCACGACATACACCTTGAAGATCAAGGAGCTTTGCGACTCGCTCGGTTCAATAAGCGTAAGTATAGATGATGATGAGATGTTCCAAATATGCCTCGGCGGCCTCGCACCATGGTTCGGCGTGATGCGAACCGCCGTTCTAGCACG
Source organism: Azolla caroliniana (assembly GCF_043228905.1). Lineage (NCBI taxonomy): Eukaryota > Viridiplantae > Streptophyta > Polypodiopsida > Salviniales > Salviniaceae > Azolla > Azolla caroliniana. The sequence continues at coordinate 1,330,011 of NW_028230445.1, forward strand.
GGAGAAATCTCCCTCCTTCTTCGAGCTCCAATCGATGGTATTGGTTGAAGAAAACCACGTGCGTACAAGGAGCAATGAGTCGGAAGGGCACATGCTCTACACGCACTCTAATGGAGGAAGAGGACACGGACGAGCGAGAGGCCGATTCGGCCAAGGACAAGGCGGACGAGGTCCAACCTACGACAACAACTCCCAATTTCGGCCGCAAAACGGAGGCCAACGAGGAATCTTCACAAGAAGGGGGAGCTTCCACTCCGGCCCGAGCCGTCAAAACGCAACCGAATGCGGATATTGCGGAAAGCTCGGCCAGCACGAAGAAGAGTGCCGAAAGAAGATGCGTGAATCGGCTTCCACAAGCCGACAACTCACGAATTACGCGCACAATTCCGACTACGAAGAGTATAGCGGAATGTATGGGCACAACTCCGACTACGAGGATCGTGGCGGAATGTACGTATACAATTCCGACCGTGGCGGAATGTTCATGATGAAACATAGAGCAAAGTCTATGTCGGCCTCTACCTCAACTAGTGCCCTCAATCCGGAGGACGTATGGTTTGTTGACTCCGGAGCCTCAAACTATATGACATCCCACAAAGAATGGTTTCTCGAACTTCGAGAACCGGAGCGACCCGGTTATGTCGAAACCGGAGATGACACTACGCACCCGATTCGGCACATCGACAATGTTCCGTTCGGCAAACGAGGTAAGCAAACATACATTAAAAATGTCTTGCATGTACCCACTATCACAAAGAATTTGGTCTCGGTCGGCCAAATGGTTGAGCAACGGATGGAAGTACGATTCGACCAAGAAGGGTGCTTCATCGAAAAAGAAGGTTGAATCATCGCACGTGGAAGAAGAGAGGGCCGGATGTTCATTCTCGATTCGCACGAGATGAAATCCGCCATGTTCGCGAAAAGCACAAAAGCCGACTCCGACATAGAGCTATGGCATAAGCGAATCGGCCACATCAATCTCAACCAACTCAAAGCAATGAAATCGAAAGGAGTTGTCATCGGACTCCCGACATTCAAAGAGAAGGAGATTGAAGGTATATGCGAAGCGTGCCAATTCGGCAAGCAACACCGACACCCATTTCCGAAGGAGCGGAATGTGAGCAAAGGCGTACTCGACGTAATTCATTCCGATGTGTGGGGTCCGGCTCAAACGGCGACATTCGGCAGATGCCGATATTACGTGTTCTTCATCGACAACTTCTCTAGGCACACTTGGATCTACCCTATGCGGCAAAAGAGCGAAGTGTTCGGACACTTCCAAAATTTCAAGAATGAAGTCGAGAAAGCCGCGGGTCGACATGTACGATGCCTTCGATCGGATGGCGGCAAAGAGTACTTCTCGGACGATTTCACGACGTACCTCCGAAAGGAAGGAATTCGGCGAGAATTCACTTGCCGACACACTCCGCAACAAAACGGAGTAGCCGAGCGCAAAAATCGGCACATCCTCGAAGTAGCGCGGGCCATGATGAACGAGAAGCATATGCCCAAGTCATATTGGGCCGAAGTGGCAAATACGGCCGTCTACCTAATGAACCGCTGCACAACATCCGGCGTGCACGAGGTCACTCCGCATGAAAGATTCTTCAGAAAGAAGCCGAACCTATCACATGTTCAGATATTCGGCTCCATTGCGTACGTGCACATCCCCGACGAGAAGCGTCAAAAGCTTGACCCGAAGTCTAAGAAATGTATCCTCGTAGGATACTCACTGGAGCAAAAGGGGTACAAGTGCTACAACCCCTCAACTCGAAAATCTCGAGTAAGTCGAGACGTCGTTTTTGTCGAGTCCGCATCCTGGTACGCACTAGAGACAACTTCGCCACTGACTCCGCTCGACCCGGAATCTGCCGAACAAGAGATCGAGGATGAAGATCGCCCTACGCGCATGATCGAAGAAAGTCCGATTACGACCCGACTGAGCGGACCACTAGAGCCTTTGAGCAATCAAAGCACATCACGGCCTAGCCCGAAGATGGACAAAGGCAAGGCGAAAATGGCGGAATACGAAGACGATCGCTTCACCGACGATGAGTCAACTCACTAACTCGACAGTGAGTTCGGCGGTTTCGAGGTACCAATCGGAGCAAAGAAAGCCCTCATCTCTGCAAATGAAAAGCTCCGCCGATCCACTCGTGAAAAGAACCCCGTAAGTCGATTCGGCTACAACGATTATATGGCGTACCATTACGCCTTTATGATGAAGGTAGCGACAGTACGGGAGCCGGAAACCTTTACGGAAGCCGTGAAGGACCCGCGATGGATCGTAGCAATGAACGAGGAGATGCAGGCACTACGGAAGAACGAGACGTGGGATCTCGTTCCCACCTCACCACACAAAAAGGCGATCGGATGCAGATGGATCTACAAGGTGAAGTATAACGCCGATGGCTCCGTAAACCGCTACAAAGCTCGACTCGTAGCGAAAGGATACGCTCAGACGCATGGCGTCGACTACGAAGAGACCTTTGCCCCGGTGGCAAAGATGACGACAGTGCAGACTGTAATTGTGATTGCCGCGGCGAAAGGGTGGCACCTCCATCAAATGGACGTCAAGAACGCCTTTCTACAAGGCGAATTAGTAGAGGAGGTGTACATGATCCAACCATCCGACTTCAACTCGAGCACCCATCCGAAAGCTGTATGCCGACTCAAGAAGCCACTCTACGGCCTCAAGCAAGCACCGCGTGCTTGGCATTCGAAGATAACGCAATATCTTCATCAAATTGGCTTCCGTATGTCAAAATCGGACAACTCCCTCTACATACGAAGCGATTCCGCAAGTCCGATAATCATCATTTTATATGTGGATGACCTAGTCATTGGAGGTGAGCATCTCGTCGAAATCAATAAGGTCAAATCCCTCCTTTTCGACAAGTTCGAGATGACGGACATGAAGGAGCTCCACTACTTCCTCGGCATCGAGGTAATTCAAACTCTGGCCGGAATCATGATCTCTCAACGGCACTACATCCTCAACTTGTTATACAAGTTTGGGATGGCTGAGTGCAAATCCGTGGCAACCCCGCTCGATCGTAATCTCAAACTAGATGCACACTCCGGCACCAAAGTGTGTGAGCCGACTTAGTATCGGCAACTCATCGGGAGTCTCATCTACCTCACAATCACACGACCTGATCTCAATTATCCGGTCGGTCTCCTTAGCCAATTCATGCAAACACCGCGTGATACTCACTTGGATTGCGCTAAGCGAGGTCTACGATATGTGAGCAGCACAATGGATTTCGGCATCCTCTATAAGACCACGATGCCAATACGCCTCGAGGGGTACACAAACGCCGATTGGGCCGGCTACAAAGCCGATAGAAGATCAACCTCCGGATTTGTTTTCCCCCTCGGCAGTGGAGCAATATCCTGGAGTAGCAAGAAGCAGCCTACCGTCGCTCTTTCGAGTACGGAGGCGGAATATAGGGGCGCAGCCGTAGCTGACTGTGAAGCCGTATGGCTCAAGCGGATCTTGAAGGATCTGAGCGTACCCATCAAGGATCCGACTTCCCTTTACTGCGACAACATGAGTAGTATCTATTTGGCTCGGAACCCGGTGTTCCACGCGCGGACAAAGCACATCGAAGTGCACTATCACTTCATCTTAGAGCGCATTTTGGCTGGTGATGTCGATCTACAACACATTAGCACCAATCTTCAAACAACCGACATCTTCACTAAAGCCTTAGGAGCCGACAAGCTATGGCAATTCATGACCGATCTCTGACCTGCCAAGCTTGAGGGGGAGTACTGAAGACACTACACAATAACGCGTGGATTCCGCAAACCACGCGAAGATCTACCGTGCAAAGCCACGAAGAAAGACGCAAGCCGAAGCACAGACTTCGCAACTACGCACAATGCAAGCTGGAGCATGGATTCCACAACTCCGCATAAAGCGAGTCGACACGAGTCGACGCGGACCCTGGAACACGAGTCGAAGTGGATTTCGGATACCGTCTGAAACCGACCCGACTTGAGCTTGAGGGGGCATGTTGAGAATCAAGCTCAACTTGGTCTAGTGTGTGAACTCACCTTGAGAGTGAATAGACACTCCAACAGTCAAGAGTCACCATTAAGTCACCTCTTTGTATTCTAGCATTTAGTATGAGTCATAGAATCATATTCTATGACACATAACTTATGAGCTTTCACATTCCCCATGCTCCATGAGCCTTGTAGTTAATGAAGAGAGAGGGTAACTACATAAAGCACCCTCCTCCCACCTTGTACGTAGTGGAGTCTTTCTCCTTGTCAATATACTTTTACCTTGCGTATTCTCTGTGTTTCTCTCTCTCTCTCTCTCTCTCTCTCTCTCTCTCTCTTACACACACACATAACTCACATCTCTTCCGCTTCACAAGAATCCATCTCTTGATTCTTTACAATCGGCCTAATAAGCACATTGCTTAGCGGCTCAGCCTTGGCATGGTTCGCTCCGCTTGTAGAAAAACAATCGCCCTTGCTTTATAACTTTGAAGACTTTATTAGTGAGTTTAAAGCATGCTTTGGAGATACAGACAACATCAGGACGACGATCAACAAAATCCGATGATTGTGTCAAGGTGATCATCGAGCCTCTGCCTACGTGGCGGATTTCCGTCTACTCGCCTCAGATATCCCCTGGGATGATCAGGCACTAATGGAGCAGTTTCGCTACGGCTTGCGAAACGATGTCAAAGATTTACTCCTAACCTTCCCCGAAGAACCAAAGTCTCTTACAGAGGCAATCAGTCGATCGGTCTGATGCGACAACCGCCTTTTCGAACAACGTTCTGAACATCAATTACAAATACCATGCCCTAGGCCAGAGCCCACAGATGCCTCAGTCGCGGCTAAACTATTTGCACAAGATGTATCTCAAGAAAATCCACCGACACCGATGGAGATCGACACCATGTGTCGACGTGGCCCGTTATCGGAAGAAGAAAAGCAGCATCGACGTGCAAATCGATTATGTGTTTATTGCGGTGGACCAGGGCATATCGCAATCAACTGTCCCCATAGGCCAAGAAGACAGGTAAATCAAATCGTAGCCTGTACTAAACCCGAATCAATTCTTCCCTTAGGAGTGTCTGATAGTATTAATAATATTAATAGGCCAAGTATCTCAAACAAATTTGAAATCCTTAGTCAATTAGAAGAAGAGTTAAACGACTGAGTCCAGCCAAAATAGGAGCTGTTTGGTTGGACAACCCTTGATTTGTACAACCCATTAGTGGTTCCATTCCCTCAAAGCAAGTCAGCAATGTGTTCTTAGCCCAAGTCATGGTTAGTACTAAAAGTACTCCTTCAGTACACGTCCTAGCACTTTTAGATTCCAGAACCAATTCCTGTTTCATGGATCGAAATTTTGCCCAAGCTTCTCAGATATCCTTAAGAAAACTTCCTTGCCCCTCATCTGTAGTAGTCATTGATGGTCGTCCCATTGCTTTCGGGAATATTGTAGAAGAGTCCGAACCCATTCAAGTTGTCCTAGGTAGTTTTGTGTGTGTGGTATCATTTAATATAATTAGTGGTCCAAAGCATCCCATTGTCCTGGGATTACCTTGGTTTGAATTACATAATCCAAACATGGATTGGAGAACAAGAGAAGACCAATATCGACAACCCCAAGAATCTACTCATCGAGTCTTGACCATTTCACTCCATCAACTACGCGAAGAAGGACACAAGGAGGCAATGTTTCTATTTGCAATATCAATACATCATTCCAGCAATATTAAGAAGGAATCCTTAGTGCAACTTCCGGCAAAATATCATCCTTATGCCGATGTATTTGACAAGGTAAAAGCCGGTACTCTTCCTCATCATCGTCCCTACGATTGTCCCTACAATTTACAACCAGGAACAGAGCCACCATGGGGACCAATTTACAACTTGTCACCAACCGAGTTAGAAGTCCTTCGATCCTACATAGAGGAGAACTTGGCACGCGGGTTTATTCGTCATTCGAAATCTCCGGCCGGTGCACCCATCTTCTTTGTCAAGAAGAAAGATGAATCACTTCGTCTTGTCATTGATTACCATGGCTTGAATAAGGTCACCATCAGGAATAGGTATGCACTTCCTCTTATATCAAGTCTTTTAGAGCGAGTAAATAGTGGCAAGTTTTTTACAAAAATCGATCTACTAGGAGTGTATAACCTCGTGCGGATCTGACCGGGAGAGGAATGGAAGACCGCCTTTCACACGCGGTATGGGCATTTACAGTATACCGTTATGCCGTTCAGTCTAACTAATGTGCCCGCAATCTTCCAGCACATGGCAAATGATATACTCAGAGACCTCTTGGATATCTATTTAATCATCTATCTGGATGATCTATTGATTTATTCGACGACCCAGGAAGAGCATGATTCTCATGTATTATTAGTACTAAAACGACTCCGAGAGAATGGTCTTTATGCCAAACTAGAAAAATGTAGCTTTGACTGCAAGTAAGTGGAATTTCTAGGCTACGCCATCTCCTCAAAGGGCATCTCCATGGATCAAGCTAAACTCAAAACTGTGCTAGAGTGGCAAACTCCACGTTCATTACGAGATGTAGAATGTTTCCTAGGTTTTGCTAACTTCTACCGCAAGTTTATACAAGATTACTCGAAGATTATTTTACCTCTCACATAGCTTACGAAGAAGGGACACGCATTTCTTTGGTCCAATGACGCATATATGGCTTTTAGGCATCTTAAGAAAGCCTTTATATCAACTCCTATTCTAGCTCATGTGGATACAAACAAACCATTCATCATGGAGGCCGACGCATCGGATTTAGCCCTTGGTAGCATCCTTTCTCAACAAGGAGATAAAGAAGAGTTACATCTTGTGGCTTTCCATTCACGCAAATTTGATGCTGCGGAAATCAACTATGAGATACATGACAAGGAGTTATTAGCCATCGTGGATTCATTTGTGCAATGGCGGCACTTCTTAGAGAGCTCTCCACATCAGGTCATCATCTTCAGTGATCACAAAAACCTTGCTTATTTCTAAAACGCTCATGTACTAAATCGACGACAAGCTCGGTGGGCCCAATTCCTCACGCGTTTTGACTTCAAAATTACATATCGATCAGGGAAGCAGGAAGGAAAAGCAGATGCACTATTGCGGCGTTCATATCTTGCACCTCGTCCTGGTGATCCAACGTTTGATAATCAAAAGTAGGTAATTTTGGGACCAACACGTTTGCACACAACGCGGATTTTTCACACTCCACTAGATTCTTGGATTATCGATGCCATACGTGCTAACCTGAAGAAAAACAGTTTTGCTCAAGCCATTCTAGCGCACATTGATACCTCTTGGGCATCCAGTTCCCAGTCTCAACAACCAGGTATGGACTACCGACAATTCGAATATCATGATGGTTTATTGTTCTTTAAAAAGCTCATATATGTTCCCGATTGCTCTTGTCGCCTTCAAATCGTCCAAAATTGTCATGACACCCATACATCGGGACATTTCGGTAGTACGAAGACATTGGATCTAGTTCAATGATCCTTTTCTTGGCCCCATATGCGACGTTTTGTCGATGACTACGTTCGGACCTATGATGCTTGCTGCCGAGCAAAGATGCCACGACATCATCCATATGGCTTGTTGGAACCCTTATTGATTCCAAGTAAGCCGTGGCAGTCTATTTGTCTTGATTTTATCATAGATCTGCCGGTCTCGAAGGGTTTCGATGCTATCTTAACCATTGTTGATCGATATACTAAGATGGCACATTTTGTGCCGTGTACTAAGGCCATCACTAGTGAGGAAACCGCCGCCCTTGTCATGCGTGAGGTATTTCGGCACCATGGCCTCCCAGACAGTATCATCAGTGACTAAGGACCTCAATTCATCTCCAAATTTTGGAAGCATCTCTTCAAGATTCTCAAGGTCTCTTGTAACCTCTCCTCCGGCTACCATCCCCAGACCGATGGGCAGGCAGAATGAACAAATCAAACGCTAGAACAATACCTCTGGTGTTTTCTGAGTTATCAACAGGACGATTGGGCTGATATTCTCCACTTTGCGGAGTTTTCTTATAATAACGCTATTCACTCCTCGACTCGGGTCTCCCCATTTTACGCTTATACTAGTTCTCATCCTCGTTGGTTTGTGATCGACACCCCGGAGCTACCTACCAATCCTCGTGTCGAGGATCATTTGGAGAGGCTACGCAAGATCCAGATGGATCTCTCTACTCATCTTCGTCATGCTCAACACACACAGAAGACTTATGCAAATCGTCATCGGCTTCCCTCCTCTTTTGCCATCGGAGATTGAGTATGGCTGCTACGTCGTCACATCAAGACTACTCGACCGTGCGACAAGTTAGATTATCGACGACTCGGTCCTTTCCATATTACCGGTAAGGTTAATGATGTCACATTCCTCCTTGATATTCCTCCGCATCTTCAGATACATTCGTTCTTCCATAGTTCTCTTCTTGAACCTTATAAAGCAAACACTATTCCCGATCGTGTTACACCACCGCCGCCCCCCCTTGAGTTAGATGTTGGCTCGAAGTATGAAGTTGCTGCCGTCCTCGACTCCAAATTTGTTCGCAACAAACTTTATTATTTGGTGGATTGGCTTGGCTATAGTCCGAGCGAACGTACTTGGGAACCTGTCGAGCATGTCGCCAATGCTCAAGATCTTCTTGCTGATTTCCACCAATAGTATCCGAACAAACCTGGTCCTCAATCAGCGCCGACTCATTACACTCGTCGTCTTAAGGGGGGAAAAGTGTCATGATATGGCAAACCTCAAACCCATGACCTTATGATATATGGGTCGAGCTCTTGACCATTATACCATCTATTGTAATACGTAGGATATTATTTTCATTTAAGTTTTATTATAGGAAATTAATGTATATTCCAGATTTCTTGGGAACATTCTAGAAGCTTCAGGACTCCTCCTAAGAACACTATAAAAGGAGGCACAAGGCATTATGTTGAACCAAATTGGTTCAATGCTAGTCTTAAGCCTCATAGCCATCTTGTACTTACTCTTCCTATAATATATCATTTGTTATCATCATCTCTCTCTCTCTCTCGTCCTCGCTATCTCTCTCTTTCTCTCTCTCTCTCCTCTTCTCTTTCCTCTCTCTCGGGAGTCTTAAGCAGTTCTGTCCTCTTAGTACTAATAGTACTTCCCTTCTCCAGTACTAATTCTCTCTCTATTTTAGTACTATTCCTGATAGCCATCATCTGCTCGAACTTGGCAGTCAGCACCGGATGGTCATATATAATGGTTTAGCCAAGTGGGCAGGCTCAGAAGAGCTCACATGTTTCCCACATGGAGTAGGGGAAAGCACAGTCGATTATCTAATAAGATGCCCTGAAGCTACCCACATGGTTAAATCCTTCTGGGTGGCCCCATGCCCTATTGGCACAGACCATAGTTTCTTATACTTCGAGCTAAAATGTGATATCTCTAAGGTCACCAACTCTAGTCAACCACACCACAATACATTTCACACATGAGCTCTCTGACATATACTCTTGACATGTTCAAGCCCATCTTTCCTCCCTTGATCCTTCCCTACCTTTCGAAAGCCTTAGTATGAAACTCACACACATCCTTCACTCCGAAGCAGTTAGCAGTTTCCCATATACAAAACACTCAAATCAAGGTAGATCAAGATCTATGCCACAATATAAATGGTATGATGAGGATTGTAGGGACTTACATAGACAACTTACAATATCGCAACTCAGTGTTATTATTACCTCAATACAAGCTTGCAAGGAAATGTGCAAGATGACACGTCGTAAGAGACGAGTGTGGGAGGCATCCCAATATTGGGAACTCTACCATATTCTAATTAGTAGTGATTGTGCCACGTCATGGAAGAGACTACGGGAGCCAAGACCTCAAACACCCATTGAAGAACCTGAAATTTGGCACACATATACAGAGGGACTTTATCAAATCCCAAACCAACCACCCATTCCAATGCTTTCCACACCCCGGCCTAACATGGGGACACTTTTCACGACCTCTAGGGTCGCGAAGGTCATAAAGAAATTACAACATAGGAAGTCCATGGACCACATAGGATTGCGAGCAGAACACATTATATATGCGAGAGAGTGCCTAGCTCCCTTGCTAACTCTAATCTTCAATCGTGCCCTTGCGGAGGGTTTTCCACCATAATGGACTATGAACACAGTGGTCCCCATACATAAAGGGGGGGACCCCATGGACCCAAATACATATAGGACCATTATGATAGGTCATACACTTGCTAAATTATATGGTGCAGTAATGGAAGCAGAGCTTAGCGATTATATGGAGACCCTAAATCTTCGTGCACTTGAACAGGCTGGCTTTAGACGAGCCTTCTCCACTATTGATCATATCTTCACACTTAGATGCTTAATTGACCAAACTAAGGCTCGCAAGAAGAAATTATATTGCTGTTTTGTGGACTTCCGCAAAGCCTTTGACACAAACCCTAGAGAGCGGTTGTTTGATAGGCTTAAAAGCTTGAGAATACCAGATGATTTTGTCTGGGCCATCTACGCACTATATGAACAGGTGCCTGGGTGTGTCCGATGCCCAAGTGGCCTATCTAATTGTTTCACTAGCACTATTGGTGTAAAACAAGGTTGCCCCCTATCACCGACACTTTTTGGGATCTACATTGATAAGATCACATATTTTATTGCTCATAAGGGAGGCAACGGAGTAGTCCTTGGGGATATGCAGGTTCGTATCTTGCTCTATGTAGATGACATAGTTTTGCTCTCTGAATCCGAACACGACCTACAAAGGCACATTAATGCCTTAGATGACTTTTGTGCACAACGAGGATTGGTAGTGAATCTAGGGACAACTAAAGTCCTCATCTTTGACACATTGGCCCAAGTTAGAGCTAAGTGTCACCTAACTATCTCTCATAGCCTAGTTGAGGTGGTTGGATCATATGTCTATCTCGGAGTCACTTTCAGTGCCCACTCACGTAAATTTGACACAAGCAGCGAAGGATAGACTTACGAGAGGACATGCATCCCTCTCACTACTTGAGAGACAATGCCACCAAGCATACTTTCAAGAGCCACAGACTAAAGGGTGGCTATTTGACTCATTAGTGATCCCCTCCCTCATGTATGCATCCGCGGTGTCGTGGCGTGGCTCGCCTAGAAGCATAGCGTTGCGTAGACAAAAGATATCGTGAAAGTGAGGAAGGAATCACTGGGATTATGGACGGAAGAGACGAAAGAGTAGAGATAGATAAATAGTGATCAACAAGATATGACAAGATAGGATATAGAATGATATTTGAAGCAATAAAAGAGATTTATAATTATTTGATGAAAGAGTTACAAAAGTAGTTGTTCACGTCGTTGAACCTCCGAACTTTGTCTTGCAAGGTAATCGCTCTTCTCTTTCTTGATCGTAGACCACTACAATCTTCACTTCAATATTTTAATGAAGATAAGGCTCGAACCGCCTCCCTCTTGTTGAGAGTTGACCACCACGACCGCCAAGCTAGAGCTCCACCTTTATCTTGAACTTCTTCCTTTCTTTCTCTATTTTATGGTATCTCTTATGTAATACATAATTTGATTGATATCTCATACATATCTCCCTTTGATCTTCTCTTTCACCATTTAAATAGGTGCCCCCATGCATATGATGCATTGGAGGGTACAAATCATGCATGTAGTGCATGAAATGCATGTGATGCATGATCGCCATTTGGCGTTCATGCATTACATGTGATGCATGATAAACATCTCGCTCATTTGAGCTTTTATGTATGAAACAATATATGCAATAACAATAAACATGAAAACATAATCTTAAAGAGAAAGGGCCTAGCCTAATGGTAGGTGTGTTGACTTTAGTGTATGAGGTTGTGGGTTTGAGTCTCAAAATACTATTGAATACAACATGCAACTTTATTTTTATATCATGAAGCAAATCCTTTATGTAATATAAAGTATATATAAAGTATGCTTTATTTTATGAATATTATTAGTGTAGAGTAAATGGTAAGATTTGAGAGTCATAGGGTGGGGTTATTGGTTCAAGTCCTCTCTTGTTCGTGTAATATAATATATTTATCTATATATATATATATTATTTTTCTTTACATATATATAATATTATCATATGTGTTGTTAATATTATCTTTATATATAAAACATTATCAAATGTTATTTTAGTTACGTATTTATCTTATTGTAGACTTTTAATGTGAAGCTTTCGTACTTCACGACATCCACCCCCTCTAGACCTGCACATCCTCCGGCATGTGCCACTATCTTTCATCTTCATGTTGATCTATTGGAGGAGGTTCAAGCTCAAACCTTTTCTTAAATACTTTTATCTTCTTTCCAGCTACCACGTTTAGGATTAGTGTCCCATCCAATTCACTAAGCTTATAAGTAAAGTTATCATATACTTTTCTTACTATATAAGGCCCAAACCATCTTTCAGCGAACTTGAGGACGGTGCTATGTTGATTATCTAAACTGCTATCATACACGAGCACCCAATCTCCTTTTTCTATTTTCTTAGGTCGAATTCTATGACTTTTATCAAAACGGATTTTATTCTTTAGTCGAGCCTCCTTCAATCGTTGGGTTGCTATTTCTATATCTTCAGGTCGACGCTCTAATTGTTGAATTCGCAAAGCAAGCAATTCTTCTCTGCTCACCTCTTCTCTCCATGGAATAGATATCCATGACATAATTGATTCTTCTATCGGCATGATGGGCTTTTGGCCAAGTATCAATTCAGCTGGCATGTACCCTGTTACTGAACTATGAGTTGTTCGATCCGCCCATAGTGCATAAGGTAGCATGCGTGGCCAATCTCTTATTTTACCTTTACAGCTTTTCACGATTGCCTTAACTATTGGGCTATGTCCTCTTTCAATCTTTCCATTGGCTTCTGGATTATATGCAGTTGTAAGTGATAATTTGACCCCTATTCGGCTGAAGAATTCTCTAGCTTCATCAGAGTCGAGTTCTCCTCTATCTGCAATTATTTTACCAACACACCCATAACGACATATTACATCTTCTAACAAAAATTTACATACAGCTCTAGTTGTTTTTTGTCGTAGTGGTCTTCCTTCTACTTGGTTTGTAAGGTCTTCTCTTGCTAGTACTAAATATCGCATTTGACCTTCCCCAAGTGGCATTGTCACTAGATCGACCATCCATTTATAATGCATTGATGATGAATATGTTGGTTTTAGCTCATCTCGATACCGGATAGTTGAATACCTCTGGCAAACCTCACAGGTTTCCACAAATTTCGTTACATCTTTATACATATGTGGCCACCAATACTTTTCTTTCAACTTCATAAATGTCGCCCATATGCCTCTATGTCCTGCCCACAAACTATCATGGAATTCATTAATTAATTTTCTCTTAATGTCATCCTTACAAATGACTCGAAGAGGATTTTCGGTTGGCCTTTTTGGACGCCTCCATAAATGCCCTTCATGTAAAAAAAACTTGAATGCTCGTCTTCGAAATTCATTTAATTGTTTCTTCGACCATGATGGGTTGGCTTCTTGAGTCTTTAGAAAATTTCCTATTTCGAACCATTGACCTTCATACTCTGTGTCTTTGAACATTATACTTACATTAAACTCATCATGAGGCGTAATAGATTCTTGATGAGCAAATTGATGGCTTGTAGTTGCCCAGTTCTTATATTCAGTTTGCATCACCTTTTCATTTATGAACCTGGCCCTTGACAGCATATCTGCAACTGGGTTGTCTTTTCCCTTTATATGCCGCAATTCTGGGTTCATGGTTCTGATGTATGCAATCCACCGAAGCATTGCAATATCTGGTGTCGTGCAACTTGCTATCATTCCAATGAGTGGCAAACAATCTGTTTCAACCACTACATCTGCTCCGATCAAGTAATCTCTATCTGTTTTTAATGCAGTAAGCAAACCCCACAATTCTCGTTTAACTTGTGCATAGTTTCTTTGTCTTTCATTTAATATCTTTGCTCCAAATCTAATAGCATATCGATGTTGGTCTTCATCTTCTTGGTTGATAACCCAACCGATCCCGATTGGGCTAGTATCAACTGTTACTATAATTGGTCTTTCACCTTTGTAGTCTGGTTGGCAAAGAACTAGTGCTTTCAGTAATGCTTCTTTCAGTTGTTGAACAACTTGTGTATGTTCATCAATCCAAATAAACTTCTTTCCTTTTCTTAAAAGTTGGTAGAGAGGATCTGAGACATGTGCAAAGTGTGGTAACCAAATATGATAAAACACACATGCACCCAAAAATCTTCTCACCTCTGTTACCGAGTCACAAACTTCCTTCATATTTTGTATTGCATTAATTTTGATCGGTGAAGGCTTCCTCCCATACCACCCACACATATGACCAACTATTAGAACTTCGTTTTGCCCAAAGCAAGACTTTGTTCCTGATAGTGTCAAATGTACCTGCTCAAGCTTATTTAAAATACTTTCACAGTCATTAATGTGATCCATCACAAACTTTCTGCAACCATTTCCAACCATAGTCTCATCTTTCTCTCTTTCTAAGCATCCCTTAATAGGAATATCATCTAAAAATGGCATAGTTACCTTTGGGATGTACTCATGTAGAACCTTGTTCATTGCATTCATCATATGAGCAACTGAATTTGTCGCACCTTGAGGTAGAGTGCACATTCAAACCAACCCAATTGGTGTTTTCATTGTTGTGATATTGCGACTATCAATTGCTAGTTGAAATTGGTTGTATCCTGAATATAGGTCTCCCACAGAGTAAATCGCTCTTCCAGCAAACGCTTCCGCAAATTCATCAACGATCGGTCCGATTCCTGCATTTCGGATTGTGACCTTGTTGACTGGTTGTAGATCTTGAATGAATCTTAGAGAACCATCTTTCTTTGGAACTGTGAACCATCTATTGGAGTATGGTGCATTTGAAGGCTCTAAAATCTTCATCTTGACTTTATCCTTCAGCAGCTCCAACAATTGAGGTAATCGAGCTCTCGGTACTGCAATAGGTTTAAAATTCCAAGGAATATGAGGGATAGTAAATATTACCATTGGCGTCACCACCTTTGGATTTACACAACCAATATCCTCAGCTTTGAATGCGAACGCTTTCCCATGCCTAAAGATCATTTATTTGAAAGTCGCGATCTCTGATTGTAGAAGAAATTCACCCCTTCCGATTCTCAAGTTATTTATTGTCTCCGAAGTGAAGTGATGTCCAATCTTCTCTATTGGTCGAAGCATAGGCTCAGTTGCTGCTGCCTCCATCTTCTCTTCACTACCAATAGGTAATGGTACTGCAGCAAGTTTGACCTTTTTATCTATTGTTTTGTATTTTGTATTACATAAACTTTCTACTTCTTCATATTTACAATTATACCTATCAATCTCATAATACATATCAATTGAGTTTACATGTATCTTTCTAACATTCTCATCATCTTCTTTCAAATACATTTCTAACTCTTCTAAAGTATTTGCAAAAGAAATTTCTTCCATAACACTTTCAATCTGCTCTTCCATTTCAAGTACTCCATTATCCTTCAATGCCTGCTGAAACAGATTAGCATTCTTTTTCAAGTTCCTCTTGCATTCATACATCCTAGTCACACATATAGCACCACTTTCAGAAACATGAAATGACTTATTCATATGTTGTAATGCCCTATATGAGGGTCTTTTAATAATGGGACTATTGCAACCCTCACTCACAACAGTCCTAGTCAAAAACCTGATTATCAAAATCATCACAGTCTTTTGGTATTAAATGATCACGAAGCTCTTGCTTGTTCCTCTCATGATTTGGGCGAACTGTCATAAATTGTACAGTTCGTCGTCCATCTTGGCTATGGATTTTCGCATAGGCAGAACCATTGTCGAGGACTTTGGTCTCCATTCGTACCGCTGTAATGTATGGTTGCCCTAGGATTATTGGATAGGTAGATCCTTCCTGCACAAAGAAATGTTGATCTACCTCTATATCACCAATAGTAACCTTTACATTTGGGCATGCACCAAATAAATCTTCCGTGACTGATGTGGCAGCTTTTACTCGCCAACCATGTTGAGTATCAATTGGCCATCTACCTTTCCTGTAAAAATCAGCACTCATTATATTTATTTCAGAACCATGATCAATAAGTGCCATCACGGGGTCTGGAACATTTCCAATCTTCACATGATGCTCAGTAGTGGCTCTTGCCCAACATTTGAGAGAGTAATGGCTTCTTACATCTGTTGAATTTATCATTGAGGTTGATGCATGTTGAGAGTCAACAACAATATTGTTTGACTCGTTGCTCACCACTTCATATGCCACCTTCGGATTTGTCTCTTTAACCTGCTCATTTACTTGCTTCTTTCTTCGCACAATATCAATTATTTCATCATGAAATTCCTTTTTTGCAATACCTAATACTTCTCTTAGTGTAAATTCTACTCGACTGTCTAGTATTCTTGTTTCTAAAACTTTCTTTAAATCTGTATCCTTTTCAATATCAGACATTAATTTGAAAGAAGGACCAGATTTACCTTTTTCAACTTTTGCGTCCATCTCTTTTCTTTTGCTTTCTCTTGTTTCATGCTTTTTGGTTGAGCCAATCTCATCATCCGATCTTTTCCTTTTTTCTTCCACTATCACCTCATGCTCTTGGTGTTCTGCCATTTGAGCATAGACTGTCATAACATCTACTGGAACATCCCATCTAGTGTTTTTCCTCACAGAATCTCCGGCAACACGAAGGTCTTCCATCTTCATCTTTTGTTTTTGTGCGGTACTTACAACCTTCTCCCAGAATGGTGATCGGGATGGCATGTCATCGAGGCGCACCCCTGCCGTTGCCGAGTAGTACATTGCGGAAGCCTTCTTTGCTTCAGCTTCTTCAAATTTAACCTTAACACCACCATCACCAAAGTTCTTTGTAAGCGGAGATCTAGTTTCAGTTAAGTAAATGTTACCATTTTTCCAATAGACCAAGTCTCGATTTTCCATGTCTTTATATTCCGCACAATCACGTAATCGATGTTCGAGGCTATCACACCACATGCATCGAGGTCGAAATGGTTCCCTTGACCTCGAAGTCTGACCATTCTCAAGCTTTGCCACTTTAATTGTTAGATCTTTCATACTTTGAACTAAATCATCAAGCAAAGACTCACTCTTAGTTTCGATCATTTCTCGTGGTTGATGGACCATTTCGTGTGATGGTTCTCGACCAAGTCTTTGAACTTCGATGTTTTGCTCAAGCCGATTTGTGATTCCCACATGTGGTATTTGTAGCATTGCACCATTCCTTTGCATTCTTTTCATAAATTTATTACAAGCATTTGTTACCTCATTCCAATCTGCAGTTATACCATCCTCAGTATTTGGTACTTCAAGCATGAATTCCAATTCTTTTCTATATCTCTTGTCAACTGCCTGCAAAAATAAAGCAACCTTTTGCCAAGACAAAGAATTTCTTTCTTCTGGCTTTAGGTGTCCATACATCCTATCAAACTCTTTTTTTGTGTCAGACACAGATAACCCTTTATCTTCTTTTAAGATCCATTCATGAAATGAACGCATAGTAACTCGAGAGAAATCCTCACGAGCATATTCAGACACAAGTGCTTCTTTGAATGCATTCCAATCCAAACTATGCAATGCTTGTATTTCATGAATTCTATCTCTTAATTCCATGTCCACTAATTTATAAAAGTTTGCTATCATATTGACATCATTTATACCAAAGATTTCCATTTCATCATAATATATATTCACATACTTCGAAATATTTGTGCCATCAAACATACCAATCTTCTCTCGGACTTCTCGTAAGGCATGAAATAATCGATCTTGATTCAACTTTTCAATAAACAACATTACCGGATCAATTGTACTCGTACTTGCCATGTTGATGTTGATCTTCACTTTAGATGTCTCTTCTACTTCCCCGTTTCACGTCGGGTTCACCAAATTGTGTCGTGGCGTGGCTCGCCTAGAAGCATAGCGTTGCGTAGACAAAAGATATCGTGAAAGTGAGGAAGGAATCACTGGGATTATGGACGGAAGAGACGAAAGAGTAGAGATAGATAAATAGTGATCAACAAGATATGACAAGATAGGATATAGAATGATATTTGAAGCAATAAAAGAGATTTATAATTATTTGATGAAAGAGTTACAAAAGTAGTTGTTCACGTCGTTGAACCTCCGAACTTTGTCTTGCAAGGTAATCGCTCTTCTCTTTCTTGATCGTAGACCACTACAATCTTCACTTCAATATTTTAATGAAGATAAGGCTCGAACCGCCTCCCTCTTGTTGAGAGTTGACCACCACGACCGCCAAGCTAGAGCTCCACCTTTATCTTGAACTTCTTCCTTTCTTTCTCTATTTTATGGTATCTCTTATGTAATACATAATTTGATTGATATCTCATACATATCTCCCTTTGATCTTCTCTTTCACCATTTAAATAGGTGCCCCCATGCATATGATGCATTGGAGGGTACAAATCATGCATGTAGTGCATGAAATGCATGTGATGCATGATCGCCATTTGGCGTTCATGCATTACATGTGATGCATGATAAACATCTCGCTCATTTGAGCTTTTATGTATGAAACAATATATGCAATAACAATAAACATGAAAACATAATCTTAAAGAGAAAGGGCCTAGCCTAATGGTAGGTGTGTTGACTTTAGTGTATGAGGTTGTGGGTTTGAGTCTCAAAATACTATTGAATACAACATGCAACTTTATTTTTATATCATGAAGCAAATCCTTTATGTAATATAAAGTATATATAAAGTATGCTTTATTTTATGAATATTATTAGTGTAGAGTAAATGGTAAGATTTGAGAGTCATAGGGTGGGGTTATTGGTTCAAGTCCTCTCTTGTTCGTGTAATATAATATATTTATCTATATATATATATATTATTTTTCTTTACATATATATAATATTATCATATGTGTTGTTAATATTATCTTTATATATAAAACATTATCAAATGTTATTTTAGTTACGTATTTATCTTATTGTAGACTTTTAATGTGAAGCTTTCGTACTTCACGACATCCACCCCCTCTAGACCTGCACATCCTCCGGCATGTGCCACTATCTTTCATCTTCATGTTGATCTATTGGAGGAGGTTCAAGCTCAAACCTTTTCTTAAATACTTTTATCTTCTTTCCAGCTACCACGTTTAGGATTAGTGTCCCATCCAATTCACTAAGCTTATAAGTAAAGTTATCATATACTTTTCTTACTATATAAGGCCCAAACCATCTTTCAGCGAACTTGAGGACGGTGCTATGTTGATTATCTAAACTGCTATCATACACGAGCACCCAATCTCCTTTTTCTATTTTCTTAGGTCGAATTCTATGACTTTTATCAAAACGGATTTTATTCTTTAGTCGAGCCTCCTTCAATCGTTGGGTTGCTATTTCTATATCTTCAGGTCGACGCTCTAATTGTTGAATTCGCAAAGCAAGCAATTCTTCTCTGCTCACCTCTTCTCTCCATGGAATAGATATCCATGACATAATTGATTCTTCTATCGGCATGATGGGCTTTTGGCCAAGTATCAATTCAGCTGGCATGTACCCTGTTACTGAACTATGAGTTGTTCGATCCGCCCATAGTGCATAAGGTAGCATGCGTGGCCAATCTCTTATTTTACCTTTACAGCTTTTCACGATTGCCTTAACTATTGGGCTATGTCCTCTTTCAATCTTTCCATTGGCTTCTGGATTATATGCAGTTGTAAGTGATAATTTGACCCCTATTCGGCTGAAGAATTCTCTAGCTTCATCAGAGTCGAGTTCTCCTCTATCTGCAATTATTTTACCAACACACCCATAACGACATATTACATCTTCTAACAAAAATTTACATACAGCTCTAGTTGTTTTTTGTCGTAGTGGTCTTCCTTCTACTTGGTTTGTAAGGTCTTCTCTTGCTAGTACTAAATATCGCATTTGACCTTCCCCAAGTGGCATTGTCACTAGATCGACCATCCATTTATAATGCATTGATGATGAATATGTTGGTTTTAGCTCATCTCGATACCGGATAGTTGAATACCTCTGGCAAACCTCACAGGTTTCCACAAATTTCGTTACATCTTTATACATATGTGGCCACCAATACTTTTCTTTCAACTTCATAAATGTCGCCCATATGCCTCTATGTCCTGCCCACAAACTATCATGGAATTCATTAATTAATTTTCTCTTAATGTCATCCTTACAAATGACTCGAAGAGGATTTTCGGTTGGCCTTTTTGGACGCCTCCATAAATGCCCTTCATGTAAAAAAAACTTGAATGCTCGTCTTCGAAATTCATTTAATTGTTTCTTCGACCATGATGGGTTGGCTTCTTGAGTCTTTAGAAAATTTCCTATTTCGAACCATTGACCTTCATACTCTGTGTCTTTGAACATTATACTTACATTAAACTCATCATGAGGCGTAATAGATTCTTGATGAGCAAATTGATGGCTTGTAGTTGCCCAGTTCTTATATTCAGTTTGCATCACCTTTTCATTTATGAACCTGGCCCTTGACAGCATATCTGCAACTGGGTTGTCTTTTCCCTTTATATGCCGCAATTCTGGGTTCATGGTTCTGATGTATGCAATCCACCGAAGCATTGCAATATCTGGTGTCGTGCAACTTGCTATCATTCCAATGAGTGGCAAACAATCTGTTTCAACCACTACATCTGCTCCGATCAAGTAATCTCTATCTGTTTTTAATGCAGTAAGCAAACCCCACAATTCTCGTTTAACTTGTGCATAGTTTCTTTGTCTTTCATTTAATATCTTTGCTCCAAATCTAATAGCATATCGATGTTGGTCTTCATCTTCTTGGTTGATAACCCAACCGATCCCGATTGGGCTAGTATCAACTGTTACTATAATTGGTCTTTCACCTTTGTAGTCTGGTTGGCAAAGAACTAGTGCTTTCAGTAATGCTTCTTTCAGTTGTTGAACAACTTGTGTATGTTCATCAATCCAAATAAACTTCTTTCCTTTTCTTAAAAGTTGGTAGAGAGGATCTGAGACATGTGCAAAGTGTGGTAACCAAATATGATAAAACACACATGCACCCAAAAATCTTCTCACCTCTGTTACCGAGTCACAAACTTCCTTCATATTTTGTATTGCATTAATTTTGATCGGTGAAGGCTTCCTCCCATACCACCCACACATATGACCAACTATTAGAACTTCGTTTTGCCCAAAGCAAGACTTTGTTCCTGATAGTGTCAAATGTACCTGCTCAAGCTTATTTAAAATACTTTCACAGTCATTAATGTGATCCATCACAAACTTTCTGCAACCATTTCCAACCATAGTCTCATCTTTCTCTCTTTCTAAGCATCCCTTAATAGGAATATCATCTAAAAATGGCATAGTTACCTTTGGGATGTACTCATGTAGAACCTTGTTCATTGCATTCATCATATGAGCAACTGAATTTGTCGCACCTTGAGGTAGAGTGCACATTCAAACCAACCCAATTGGTGTTTTCATTGTTGTGATATTGCGACTATCAATTGCTAGTTGAAATTGGTTGTATCCTGAATATAGGTCTCCCACAGAGTAAATCGCTCTTCCAGCAAACGCTTCCGCAAATTCATCAACGATCGGTCCGATTCCTGCATTTCGGATTGTGACCTTGTTGACTGGTTGTAGATCTTGAATGAATCTTAGAGAACCATCTTTCTTTGGAACTGTGAACCATCTATTGGAGTATGGTGCATTTGAAGGCTCTAAAATCTTCATCTTGACTTTATCCTTCAGCAGCTCCAACAATTGAGGTAATCGAGCTCTCGGTACTGCAATAGGTTTAAAATTCCAAGGAATATGAGGGATAGTAAATATTACCATTGGCGTCACCACCTTTGGATTTACACAACCAATCTCCTCAGCTTTGAATGCGAACGCTTTCCCATGCCTAAAGATCATTTATTTGAAAGTCGCGATCTCTGATTGTAGAAGAAATTCACCCCTTCCGATTCTCAAGTTATTTATTGTCTCCGAAGTGAAGTGATGTCCAATCTTCTCTATTGGTCGAAGCATAGGCTCAGTTGCTGCTGCCTCCATCTTCTCTTCACTACCAATAGGTAATGGTACTGCAGCAAGTTTGACCTTTTTATCTATTGTTTTGTATTTTGTATTACATAAACTTTCTACTTCTTCATATTTACAATTATACCTATCAATCTCATAATACATATCAATTGAGTTTACATGTATCTTTCTAACATTCTCATCATCTTCTTTCAAATACATTTCTAACTCTTCTAAAGTATTTGCAAAAGAAATTTCTTCCATAACACTTTCAATCTGCTCTTCCATTTCAAGTACTCCATTATCCTTCAATGCCTGCTGAAACAGATTAGCATTCTTTTTCAAGTTCCTCTTGCATTCATACATCCTAGTCACACATATAGCACCACTTTCAGAAACATGAAATGACTTATTCATATGTTGTAATGCCCTATATGAGGGTCTTTTAATAATGGGACTATTGCAACCCTCACTCACAACAGTCCTAGTCAAAAACCTGATTATCAAAATCATCACAGTCTTTTGGTATTAAATGATCACGAAGCTCTTGCTTGTTCCTCTCATGATTTGGGCGAACTGTCATAAATTGTACAGTTCGTCGTCCATCTTGGCTACGGATTTTCGCATAGGCAGAACCATTGTCGAGGACTTTGGTCTCCATTCGTACCGCTGTAATGTATGGTTGCCCTAGGATTATTGGATAGGTAGATCCTTCCTGCACAAAGAAATGTTGATCTACCTCTATATCACCAATAGTAACCTTTACATTTGGGCATGCACCAAATAAATCTTCCGTGACTGATGTGGCAGCTTTTACTCGCCAACCATGTTGAGTATCAATTGGCCATCTACCTTTCCTGTAAAAATCAGCACTCATTATATTTATTTCAGAACCATGATCAATAAGTGCCATCACGGGGTCTGGAACATTTCCAATCTTCACATGATGCTCAGTAGTGGCTCTTGCCCAACATTTGAGAGAGTAATGGCTTCTTACATCTGTTGAATTTATCATTGAGGTTGATGCATGTTGAGAGTCAACAACAATATTGTTTGACTCGTTGCTCACCACTTCATATGCCACCTTCGGATTTGTCTCTTTAACCTGCTCATTTACTTGCTTCTTTCTTCGCACAATATCAATTATTTCATCATGAAATTCCTTTTTTGCAATACCTAATACTTCTCTTAGTGTAAATTCTACTCGACTGTCTAGTATTCTTGTTTCTAAAACTTTCTTTAAATCTGTATCCTTTTCAATATCAGACATTAATTTGAAAGAAGGACCAGATTTACCTTTTTCAACTTTTGCGTCCATCTCTTTTCTTTTGCTTTCTCTTGTTTCATGCTTTTTGGTTGAGCCAATCTCATCATCCGATCTTTTCCTTTTTTCTTCCACTATCACCTCATGCTCTTGGTGTTCTGCCATTTGAGCATAGACTGTCATAACATCTACTGGAACATCCCATCTAGTGTTTTTCCTCACAGAATCTCCGGCAACACGAAGGTCTTCCATCTTCATCTTTTGTTTTTGTGCGGTACTTACAACCTTCTCCCAGAATGGTGATCGGGATGGCATGTCATCGAGGCGCACCCCTGCCGTTGCCGAGTAGTACATTGCGGAAGCCTTCTTTGCTTCAGCTTCTTCAAATTTAACCTTAACACCACCATCACCAAAGTTCTTTGTAAGCGGAGATCTAGTTTCAGTTAAGTAAATGTTACCATTTTTCCAATAGACCAAGTCTCGATTTTCCATGTCTTTATATTCCGCACAATCACGTAATCGATGTTCGAGGCTATCACACCACATGCATCGAGGTCGAAATGGTTCCCTTGACCTCGAAGTCTGACCATTCTCAAGCTTTGCCACTTTAATTGTTAGATCTTTCATACTTTGAACTAAATCATCAAGCAAAGACTCACTCTTAGTTTCGATCATTTCTCGTGGTTGATGGACCATTTCGTGTGATGGTTCTCGACCAAGTCTTTGAACTTCGATGTTTTGCTCAAGCCGATTTGTGATTCCCACATGTGGTATTTGTAGCATTGCACCATTCCTTTGCATTCTTTTCATAAATTTATTACAAGCATTTGTTACCTCATTCCAATCTGCAGTTATACCATCCTCAGTATTTGGTACTTCAAGCATGAATTCCAATTCTTTTCTATATCTCTTGTCAACTGCCTGCAAAAATAAAGCAACCTTTTGCCAAGACAAAGAATTTCTTTCTTCTGGCTTTAGGTGTCCATACATCCTATCAAACTCTTTTTTTGTGTCAGACACAGATAACCCTTTATCTTCTTTTAAGATCCATTCATGAAATGAACGCATAGTAACTCGAGAGAAATCCTCACGAGCATATTCAGACACAAGTGCTTCTTTGAATGCATTCCAATCCAAACTATGCAATGCTTGTATTTCATGAATTCTATCTCTTAATTCCATGTCCACTAATTTATAAAAGTTTGCTATCATATTGACATCATTTATACCAAACATTTCCATTTCATCATAATATATATTCACATACTTCGAAATATTTGTGCCATCAAACATACCAATCTTCTCTCGGACTTCTCGTAAGGCATGAAATAATCGATCTTGATTCAACTTTTCAATAAACAACATTACCGGATCAATTGTACTCGTACTTGCCATGTTGATGTTGATCTTCACTTTAGATGTCTCTTCTACTTCCCCGTTTCACGTCGGGTTCACCAAATTGTGTCGTGGCGTGGCTCGCCTAGAAGCATAGCGTTGCGTAGACAAAAGATATCGTGAAAGTGAGGAAGGAATCACTGGGATTATGGACGGAAGAGACGAAAGAGTAGAGATAGATAAATAGTGATCAACAAGATATGACAAGATAGGATATAGAATGATATTTGAAGCAATAAAAGAGATTTATAATTATTTGATGAAAGAGTTACAAAAGTAGTTGTTCACGTCGTTGAACCTCCGAACTTTGTCTTGCAAGGTAATCGCTCTTCTCTTTCTTGATCGTAGACCACTACAATCTTCACTTCAATATTTTAATGAAGATAAGGCTCGAACCGCCTCCCTCTTGTTGAGAGTTGACCACCACGACCGCCAAGCTAGAGCTCCACCTTTATCTTGAACTTCTTCCTTTCTTTCTCTATTTTATGGTATCTCTTATGTAATACATAATTTGATTGATATCTCATACATATCTCCCTTTGATCTTCTCTTTCACCATTTAAATAGGTGCCCCCATGCATATGATGCATTGGAGGGTACAAATCATGCATGTAGTGCATGAAATGCATGTGATGCATGATCGCCATTTGGCGTTCATGCATTACATGTGATGCATGATAAACATCTCGCTCATTTGAGCTTTTATGTATGAAACAATATATGCAATAACAATAAACATGAAAACATAATCTTAAAGAGAAAGGGCCTAGCCTAATGGTAGGTGTGTTGACTTTAGTGTATGAGGTTGTGGGTTTGAGTCTCAAAATACTATTGAATACAACATGCAACTTTATTTTTATATCATGAAGCAAATCCTTTATGTAATATAAAGTATATATAAAGTATGCTTTATTTTATGAATATTATTAGTGTAGAGTAAATGGTAAGATTTGAGAGTCATAGGGTGGGGTTATTGGTTCAAGTCCTCTCTTGTTCGTGTAATATAATATATTTATCTATATATATATATATTATTTTTCTTTACATATATATAATATTATCATATGTGTTGTTAATATTATCTTTATATATAAAACATTATCAAATGTTATTTTAGTTACGTATTTATCTTATTGTAGACTTTTAATGTGAAGCTTTCGTACTTCACGACAGCGGTTTGGGCTCCAGGATTACCATCTTTCATGTGGACGTAATTAGAGAGACCATTGGTGATGATATTATCACGCCAACTCTGAAGCAAATTGATAGTACCACATGACATTATTAGGGCCGAGTTCACGTTACCCCCAATGTTAGTAGAGGCACTTTTCCAACTTGTAGTCTTTATTCACAAGATACATAGCCAACCACATGATAGAAGATCTCATCAAGCCTTTAAGCCCTCTCAATCACTATATGAGTCTGGCTATACTAGCTCATGGTATGTCATGATGGTGAGTTGGCTTCTTGCGAATGGTCTAGACATTAATAACCTTAGGTACAAGCACACGATTGATAACACTTTAATCTCTCATGATGACCGCAATAAAGTAATACGCCAAGAAATATGGCAAATTTACACTCGATATAAATGGATCATCCCACTAGAGCCACTACCATCTAAAATTTTGTACTATAAGGAACACTTCATGCACCTCTCTAAGTTATGTTTGATCACGCGGCCAAATATCTAGATGTATTCTTACCACATGCACTAAGGGTTGCCATTGGACAACTTAGAATATCATCTCACCAACTTGAGATTGAGAATGGTCGTACTAATGAAGTCCCGAGGGAGGAAAGGATATGTAGGTTATGCCACATAGAGATAGAGGATGAGTATCACTTTACATGCAAGTGTCCAACCTACGCCGAGATAAGGGCAAAATACCAAGACATACTTGGTTCCTCTCCCACCCTCCCCAAACTATTAGATACTCTAGATATAAAGAAATTAGGCAAATACATTCTAGAGCTAAAACAACATCGAGAGAATACGTTACAAAATGTTGACAATAATGTTGCTAATGTTCACCAACATGTAACAAATGAAGTTTTTCAGGAACAGGGGGAGACAACGAATGTCGACACACATGCATCACTCGGCCTTTCCCTTGATGAGGCAGAAAACCAAAGAAGAACTAGACGTCCTCGAGTGCCAGGTTTCAAATCAACTCGACGTGGTGTAGAAGCAATAATGAAAATAAGGGAAGGTGAGCTACACCGCCTAGAAGCCATGGCTAGGGCACTCTCTACATTGGGACCACGGTTCACACCCACACCAAATCCCTTTGACCTGCCACTTCTTTTCGAGAGGCTTAGGTGGAAATAAAATTAGGCTTAGTGTAAAGTCACTTCCTTTTATCGAGTATACCACATTTTGTACACTACTAGAACTCTTTTAGCTTAACTTCTATTTTTACTTTATTTTATTTTAGTTATGATGACCGGATAAATACTCATTTTGTTTTAAACCAATTGTCTCATGGGCCAATTTTGGCCTTAGAATACGTTAATATATCTTTCTTTCTTTCTAGTCACCAATAGATTATAATGAACTTACCACATTGTTTTAGGCCTCGTTTCAATGAGATAATATATATTTATTCCTCTTTGCAAATTTGAATTTTTTATTCTTGTCCTAATAATTCATGGTTCATAACTTTGCTTGAACTTTAAAGGTTCCAAAATATTAAAGTCCATTTTGGCCATTATCATAAGCGAACTCCACAAATTACTAAGAAAATATATAAACTTGTGATCAAAACCATGGAGCTATATCGTTTTTATATTAGTTGCAAAGAAGTCAATGACCTTCCCTCGGGATGTGTATAACATGTGATAAATGACACATTATAATATTTAGGGAAAAGTACTAGGATACCCCTAGAAGTTTGTCTATTTACCATAATGCCCCTGGAAGTTCCAAATTTACCAAACTACCCCTATGTCCAAAAAATTACACTTTATAAAGTAATTATACACTCAAATCTACAAGCCCTATTTACCAAAGATTTGAGTGTATAATTACTTTATAAAGTGTAATTTTTTGGACATAGGGGTAATTTGGTAAATTTGGAACTTTCAGGGGCATTCTGGTAAATAGATGAACTTCCAAGGGTATCTTGGTACTTTTCCCTAATATTTACTAGGTAAATATAGAATTTTGTCATCTAGTGCCAATTGATTAAAACTTAAGAACATAGAAAACTATCATACTAGAAACACGTTAGCAAAATAAATTTAACACAAGGTGGATATATCATGAAGGCAATAGTGGACGAGCAAAAAGTCATTGCAAGGGAGAGCAAAGCACATGTCGACACAACCCAAAGGGGTTAAAAAATGAAGTTGACGATGTTTTGAGTAGGCCACAATTGAAGGAAAAACTATGCGTGGTGCTAAGGAGACACATTCCCTAGCCACATGAAATTACCTTGTAAATTTATGACATTTGAAATGTTGTTAACTCATTATACACAAAATATTCCAATGCAATGAAAAAGAAAGTGAATAATGATCATAACTTTATCCTCAACATGTAAGGACATTCCATGCATTTCTCAGCTCCTTATCAATGCAATTTTAGAATCACTTAAACAACAAAGAAGGGTTTAGTTTTTGTGTGAGTGTCCCATCTTACTAACATGTAAGGTAGAAAACAAGAAAAACGCAAAAGTCTACCAATCTATCAAACACGTGGTGAACCAGACATTTCCAAATTCCAATGTATTGATGAACATACAGAAAATTTGTAATGTCATTAAGGTGGATATTGACAACATTTGCCGAGTTACAATGTGCTATTAGAGTGTATTTTTCAATACAATCGCTAGAAAACCATCGATGTTGGCTTTTCATGCACGAACATGTGTCATAATGGAATTGGGTAAGTCATAAAAAATAAAGTGACATATTTTTTTACTTTTAAGTGGGTTCCATTATCCATATAATAAACCTAGAAGATGGATGTCCAAAGTGATAAAGACTACCACTACCGGAAAGGTCAAGATTTACACGCAAGTTGAACAAGAAGATGAGTGAGTGGAGTGGAATGTTGGTGTGCAAGTGATAGCGGCGATGCGATGCTTCGAGATCAAGTGCTAGGACACGCATGGAACATACATATAAATGGGTCGGCGAGTGGCAGGAAAGGATAGATAGCTAGAGAGTTTTAGCGTCCATAGAGAGGCCGAAACAAAGGGTAGTGAGTGAGTAGGAGATTGGGCGTGTGTGAGAACGATACGGATCGAATAAGAAACAAAGGGCAGTGTGAAAAGGCCGAAAAGTGTAGAAGGGTGAAAAAGGCAATTGTGAGCGAGTCCCAAAAAATACATGGGTGAATCCAAAAAAAACAAGAAGCTCATGCATAAGCATGACATGGCTGAAAAGGACACCTATGATCCGATAAATGCTAACTTCCAAGAACTGACAGACGATCTTTCTTTATCCACCCTTGCCTGCTTGAGTACATGAATATTGTGTTGATGTTTTCATTAATGTGAAAGCCATTTTCTATCTGAAAACATATGTTTAATTCGTGGTGATAGGAAAAAGCAAGCAATTTCGATTGAATGTACATGAATTTAGGATTTAGGGTTTAGGTGAGCCACCATTGCTCCATCATCAGCTTCACTATCCCTAAACATAACCTTTCTTGAATCACCTACCAATGCTCTTTCCATAACTGGTGACACATACATGTATGATGCTGACATACTCTCTGAAGCTCCAGTCATCTTGCAGATTAGCAATGGATGCTATGTCTATGCCTTCATGAATTCGCTAGTAACCCTAGATCCGCAGATAGGAAACACGCAGAAAGGAAAGAGAGAGAGAGACAGAGAATTCAAAATTTTCTTTTTATTTTATCTAGTTTCTTTTACATCTAAACTAAACTAAACTAAAATTTCTTTCTATTTTATTGTTTTATTTTATCTAGTTTCTTTTTTCTTTTTCTTTTAACATCTAAACTAAAATATTGGACGGCCCCGATCGTCTACGATTTCCGACACGAGTTGAAATAGTGACGAGGACTTGGACTTGGACAGAATGTTGTAATAATGAGTACGTTGGACAAAAAAGCACACGAGTAGTCCACACGGGTCGTGCCTTCAATGGACATTCACTAATATGTATATAATTCCCTTCTTTCCCTTCACCCAAATTATGTTGTGTTGCGTGTCAATTGTGTGAGAGAGGGACACACCTAGAGGCTACTAGCCAACCACGTTACCCCTAATCCAATGGCTTCCTTCAAACCTGTCCCCCGTAAGATGGAGCGCGCCCACGGCCCCGCGTCCGTCCTCGCCATCGGCACCGCCAACCCGCCCAACGAATTCTTGCAAAGCAACTACCCCGATTTCTACTTCAACATCACCAATAGCAACCACATGACCAACCTCAAGGTCAAATTCCAACGCATATGTAAGTATAAACCATCATTTCAACTAGGACCTCATAATGTAATGTAATTAGCGTTCTAGTGGTCTCTAGTGATCCATCAGTGTGCGCGTGAAATGGCCGACCCATCTCCGCAGTACATGTACCGCTAACTCGGATCTTGATTCGTTCATGTAGGCGACAAGTCGGGGATTAAGAAGAGGTTCATGTACTTGAATGAGGAGATACTGAAGGAGAATCCCAACATGTGTGCCTACTGGGAGAAGTCATTGGATGCTCGGCAAGACATGGTGGTGGTGGA
This sequence comes from Azolla caroliniana, assembly GCF_043228905.1. Lineage (NCBI taxonomy): Eukaryota > Viridiplantae > Streptophyta > Polypodiopsida > Salviniales > Salviniaceae > Azolla > Azolla caroliniana. Next base: position 1,360,471 of record NW_028230445.1, read on the forward strand.
GGTGCCGAAGCTCGCCAAGGAGGCGGCGACCAAGGCCATCAAGGAGTGGGGGCAACCGAAGTCGAAGATCACTCACCTCGTGTTTTGTACCTCGAGTGGTGTGGACATGCCGGGGGCCGACTGGGCTCTAACCAAGCTCCTTGGCCTTCGTCCCACCGTGAAGCGCCTAATGATGTACCAACAAGGCTGCTTCGCCGGGGGCACGGTCATGAGGATTGCCAAGGACTTGGCCGAGAACAACAAAGGCGCAAGAGTGTTGGTGGTGTGTATCGAGCTCATGACGTTGACATTCCGAGGGCCCAGTGAGACCCACATCGACAGCCTAATCGGGCAGGCGATCTTCGGAGATGGGGCCGCGGCTCTCATTGTCGGTTCGGACCCCGACCCGAAGATCGAGCGCACGTGGTTCGAGGTCCACTATGTCGCCTCCAATATCTTGCCCGACTCCGATGGTGCCATCAACGGTCATCTCCGCGAGGTCGGCCTTACCTTCCACCTTGTGAAAGATGTCCCCGGGATCATCTCGAAGAACATCGGAGGGCTACTCAAGGATTCCTTCGAGAAGGCATTCGGGCCCGACCCCAACGACACACCTGAGCTCAATGACCTCTTCTGGATCGCGCACCCAGGTGGACCTGCCATTCTTGATCAGATCGAGGAGAAGCTTGAATTGAAACCGGCCAAGATGGCGCCCAGCCGCCATATCTTGTCGGAGTATGGGAACATGTCGAGCGCATGTGTGCTCTTCATCATGGACCACATGAGGAAGAAGTCGGTCGAACAAAAGCTGGCTACTACTGGGGAAGGGCATGAATGGGGATTACTCCTTGGGTTTGGACCAGGCCTGACGTGCGAGACCGTGCTGCTCCGGAGTGTTCCTCTTGAGAATGGGTCAACCGAGGTAACCGCAGCCAACTGAATTCATCTTATACTAACTCAATGGGGGTGTCTTTGTGTGCTCTAGTCAATGATTTCACTAGGCATCTTCCTCATGGTGGTTATAAATGTGTTCAAGAGTATGAAAAATTGTGCTTCTCAATGAATCCAATGGTTTCATACTCGTCCTCGTCTTCGTCATCCTTAGGATTGTCATAAAATGAATTCAAAATTCTCTTAAATAAAATATGGATTGGCCTGGTATAACATCGTCACGAGCTAATGCATAGTATGCATATGTATATTTGTACTCAGGCTAAATTAATAGATTGCGTTTTTTTATTTCTTTGTTGAATCTCTTTCGGTCGTGTTGGATTTAACTCGCAATAAATTTTTTCTTGACATGGTTAGGTCTTAGGTTTGATTCTTAGTTTCTCATCCCAACTTTTATGTTTCCTATTTGTTGTACCATTTAAAAATTTCTTGGGTGTGTGTTCTATAAAGTTTTTCATTGATTTTGTCTTATGATTATTTTGTTTCTCATTTTTATGTAATTACTTTACCTAATAGCAATCTTACCTTCATCGTAAGCTATTCCCTTTCTGCAATGCCAATGAATTATGAAATGGGAAAACTATGAAGACCCATGCTTCACACATTATATTACATATTTTGTAGATAATTACAAAACCATAATATGAAGTTCATGGAAACTTCACATATCAGTACATGTTAGAGCCCTCAATTGTTTGCCACCTAAACCATTACTTCCGTATAACTAAGCTCACTCTCACTACGATGTGAGACATGATGTTCATGCATAAGTGATTAGAGTAGTCAATTGTGCAAAATTTGCCCTAAACAAGTTTGTTTACTTGCCAGAGAATTAGAAGCATTTTGTTAGAGTGTTGGACTAACAGTGAATGTGGATAAAACAAAAATGATGATATTGTGAACCATCAAATCTCACAGACACTCTTCACTCACATATAAGGGAGAACATTTACAATTTTCGCAAAACTTTAAGTAAATTAGTATTGGTGTACCCCCCACAAATAAGTGGAGTCTACACTTTGAGTGTAAGGTTAAAGTTGGTTGGGAAACCTATTATATGTTGGAGGAACCCTGCAACCAAAGTGATACTCATGGATGGGAAGGGAAACTAATGTTATTTAAGGCAATGGTAACACAAGTCTTGCTTTATGGAGTAGAGATGTGGGGCGACACTATCCCTCATAATGCATGGAATGAATTGACAAGATTCAAACAATGTTTTTAATGATAGAATAAGAAGTTAATCAATCCACCATCTCCAATTAGGTTATGCTCTTGGAGACAAGTGTTTGACCTATACAGATGTTGATACTACAAAGAGTATATAGATACATTACAAAAGTCAAGGATATGCCAAATAATAGATTACTGCATCTTGTTTGGAATGTTGAATATAAACCACGAAAGAATCACACTTAAGAGAGGGTGATGACATATTAGGAGAGGGTGGTGACTAGAGTGTCACAATAAAGAAAGCACCTAGAAGGTTGAACTCATTTGTGTATGCCCAATTCACACACCGAGAATTTGTGCTTCAAAGTATGAAAATCCCTTATTAGAAAGGAGAAAAGTTTTGTACTTATAAGGTTCAATGGGTCAATATACCTCTCTATGGATTCTAAAAAATATCAAATCTAATCTCTCTCTCTCTCTCTCTCTCTCTCTCTTGGTGAAAACACACAATTATATTAATAAATGTGTGTAAAAAACACTACTTACAATGGGCGTGACAATGGAGTATGGTCACCCACTAACTACACTACATGGGTAGTGGAACATGTTGAATTGCCAATGGGCAAGACGAAGACTCCACCGAGGAAAGAATTTCCACTTGCTCCAATAAAGAAAATTGTCACATTAGTACACCCTTCAACTTTCGTAGATATATGCTTTCACCCCATGTCTACTATTGAATACAAAAGTGTTGAGCATATTCCAATTATGACGCAATCCTCAATATCTTAGAAATAGAAAAACGATCTCCATCTCTAATTTTGGGTCAACTTGTGTAAATTGTTCAAACACGCATTGTCTAGGTGTCAAATAACACCGTGCTAAGACTTGCCAAATTTGAGAAATGTTACTCCAAATCTTACAAGCAATTAGACATTGTATAAATTGATGAATACTATCTTCCATTTGAACAATGCAAAAAAAGCAATTACCCATTGCTAATCCACGACGCTTTAGAGCTAATCCCAAAGACAATCCTCGAATCAAAACTCTCCAAATGAAGACCTTCGCTACAAGTGGCAATTCAAAATGCCAGCTACGTTGTAAGATCTGCCACCACCCATGATAAGATTTGTGTATTCTCCATTCTTCTTCAGCTTTAGATGATAACCATCCAAAAGACTCAACAAAGCAATTATATAAAAGATTAGTAGTCACTTGTAACAACGACATTTGACCCTTTAAACACCAATCAATCCATGGTTGTTCTCCTGTTTGTAGAGGTAATAGACCTTGCATCAATGGAATATTTTGTAGTTGTTGCCAAATAAACCCATAATTAGGCGGAATGCGTAATAATTGTCGTGCTTCAACAAACCCCAAAATTATTTGAGATGAAGCCTCAACTATATCTCCCACCTCTTTGGCCCCCAAACGAAACAAACTATTAAATTGAGTGTGCAATCTCTCCTTTCCTGGCCAACATAATAACCAAGAAGACATGTCAAGCAACGCTTTTTGCAAAGAATTACAATGCTCTTTACTAGATGATGGTTTCCATACACATAACAAGAGTGCTTCTTGGCATGAGGTAACCAAGTGTTGAACACATGTAGAGTTTGTAATCCTAAGTGAAATACATCCATTCAGTAATTGTCACCATGAAGCCTTAATCGTTGTCGTCCCATGTGTTAAACCCTTGTTCTCGATGAAATATTGAACAATAGATATCAGTGGGTTGTAAGTTTGAACACACGTCTTGTAATAATGAAAATCAACGAGCCATCATATGCTTAGATAAGTTCAATATTCCAGTCCCCCCCAAGCGTTTAGGGGTTGCTAGATGATTCCACGCAACCCAAGTGATTCCCATCTTATCCCTCTTCTTCCACAACAAATATCGAAGAGGTTGCAAAATAGAATACAAACTTTAAGCCTTCTTTGTCCATGGCGACAATGACAAATAATATAATATCATGGGTTAACACGTTCGCGTTCACAAGTGAAAGGATCGCGCATAAATGGAAGAATAAGGAATATTCCATTGGATCTTAGTACTTTTTCAATGATAATACAAAGCACATTGATACTAGTACCATACATTCTCAAATATACTATGAAAAAGGGAGAAAATCCACCATTTTCGTGATTTAAAAATGAATAAAAAAATTGAATTTTCGAAAAGTTACATTCTTAATTTATATCTAGCAAAAGGTAGATATAGTTGAGAGCCAAAAATACATTCATGATCACTCATTTACGGAGAACCACTACTATAGCTAATATACATTGAGGATTCCTCTTCGTCATCGTCGGATGCACCAATCAATGCACTATCTCCATCATAAACCAAATGGTGTGACTCTAGATTATATGCAACAGATCTCATTTGCCTTCGACTCAAGCCATCTTCTAAACTTGGTAATTTATCTTTTATTATATCTATTGTTGACTTCCTTAAACGTCTAGCTTTTGTAAGCATCAAGTTGTACACAATGATATCCACATTTGAGATGTCAAGGGTCGAGGTGTTACGAATGTTTCATTTCCTCTTCCTACTTCCCTTTGTCGTCAGGCATTCCATCATCTCCAATGTAAAAGCATTTTCACTTCTAGTGTTGTACCAATGCACTTTTATAAACTTGATCGTGTTTTCTATTTCATGCATTAGCGCGTCTAGAATTTTACCAATCCAAAATTGGTGGCCTTGTTCGTTGTCATCAGCAGGTGTTGCAATCAACATCCCCACCACGAGCTCTTGAAAATTTCCTTGCCATCTAGCTTCAGCTGCTTTGGTCATCCTTGGTCCCACATAAATGTCTCTTTGTTGTGGATGGACCAAACTGTCATTAATCGCATTAGTTGGTTACTCTGGAGTTTTATTTACACAATCATGTTGTAGCAACCATGTGAATGGCATTTCCAAAGTCCAATTATCACCAGATACACAATTGTCAATAATTCCTTTCTGATCACTATAAAACACATCCCACCATGACGTGTCTTGTTGTGCGGCATATTTCTTTGTGGCCTCAATATGCTTCCTTTTTTTTGTTAAGGCTTGGAGCCATAAGTGTTTTTGTTCTTCTACCAAGACATTATGCAACTGTCCTTTCATCTCAATTGGCATTTGTTTAGCTCCATAGACTATTGTACTCGGCATACAAAGTAAGAACTGGCAACCGCCTTCAGGTTCCCATTTTGTTGAAGATGAATATTGCTTGACATACAAAAGCGTACAACCACTTATATCATTTTTCTTTATCAAAAAACTGTGATTGAAGCTCATATTGTTTAACTGGGCGAGCACTTTAACATTCCCATCACCCCCATATGATATATATCTCTTGAAGTCATATACCTCCTTCAAGTGTAACACTTTTGGGCCTGGTGTGTATGCATCACAAAGGACATCAAACAGTTTTGGGAATGTGAAACCATCATGCCGAGACAACTGTCTGGAGAATGTGCTAAACATCTGATCTTTATGATCATGTGTGTGGCCAACCAAAAGAAAATTGACTTTCACTTTTCTAAACAATCCTTGGTTGACCAACATTACTTC